>NW_003456414.1:0-16125 GCF_000151425.1 Trichophyton rubrum CBS 118892 | reverse complement strand
GGACCGCTTAACAAGTCGTGGGGAGTGGCTGAAGTCAGAAAGGTATGAGCTTCAAAATCCCCTAATTCTCTGGGATAAACTGAATAGTAACTAATACTCTCATAGCTTTCAAGATATAAGTCAAATACTGATCAGCAGGGAAGCTATATTCTCGTCAATTAGCCGCCGGTCACATTTGAAGAAGATGACAAACTTAAGCTCGAGAGACGCCCAAATTCTAGAGGCTAAGTGTATAAGAGAATCACTGAGAATTAGTACGGAGCACGGCATTCCACAGGCATCCCTCCAATCGGCTATGTCATTATCAAAACTGGTTCAACCCTGCGCTGAACTAGGGGTGAAAATTGACGCAGCGACTGCATTTGATCTAGCAAACGTTCTCTGGGATCAAGGTGAAATGAAAACCTCCATCAAGATTCTGCAAAATTTAAGTGATCAAAAGGACTTGCACAGCCAGACTATTCCCGTGAGTGTAGCAGAGATTTTGGCTAGCTTAGTAAGTCTAACCCCCCGCCCCCATTATATTCTTTCCAGAGTTCTAATGTATGAAATAGGGACACCACATTGCAGAGGCTAGATTAGAACAGCCAGATGCCATCATTCAGAGCTACTTAGCCCCATCTATCAAAGAGCTAAAAGGGGAATACACCGGCGGAGAAGCCGGTCTTGTATTTCATCAATTCGCGACATTTTGTGACCAGCAGCTACAGAATCCAGACACATTGGAAGACTTTGTCAGGCTAGAGCATTTGCGAACAAGAAAGCTCAAAGAGGTAGCTGATCTTGAGGAAATGATGAAAACGTCTGACGGAAAGACGAAGGACCAGCTTCGTACACATCGAACGAAAGCAAAGCAATGGTTTGATCTGGATGATCGCGAATACCAACGACTGAAGAAGAGCCGAGAGTCATTTTTATATCAATGCCTTGAAAATTATCTCCTATCTTTAACAGCTTGCGACACCTTTGCGAATGATGTACTTCGCTTCTGTGCCTTATGGCTTGACAATTCAGATAATGAACAAGCTAATAACGCCGTATCAGGATATTTACGCGAAGTGCCGACCCGGAAGTTTGCTTCATTGATGAATCAGTTATCTTCAAGATTGCTCGATGTTGCAGATACATTTCAACCACTGTTATCCGCATTGGTTCTCCAAATCTGCATCGACCATCCCTACCATGGCATGTACCACCTATTTGTTAACAGCAGGTCTAAGAAGGATAACGACCCAAAGGCTGTTTCACGCTATAATGCAGCAGGAAAAATTGTGGATGTGTTGAAAAAGTCCAAAAGATCAGGTGAATGGCTCGCAATTCACAATACCAGCTACCACTACTTGAACTTTGCGGCAGAACCATTGGAAGGCAAAGTGAAGAGCGGATCCAAGCTGGTGTTGAAGGAGACTATATATGGCACTCGAATGCAGAGCGCCATCTCAAATACTAAAATACCACCACCTACTATGACCATTCCGCTTCGTGCCGATTGTGACTATAGCGATGTTCCACATCTGGTCAGTTTTCAGCCAACCTTTACCATCGCGTCTGGTATTAGTGCCCCGAAAATTGTTACTGCTATGGCATCTAATGGGGTACGGTATAAACAACTGGTACGACTTCAAACTCTCGTATTTGACTCGTTTCAATACAAATTTTTACTGACATAGAACTCTTACTAAATACAGTTTAAATCTGGAAATGATGACTTACGTCAAGACGCAATAATGGAGCAGACTTTCGAACAAGTCAGTGACCTTCTCCGAGACCATAGGGACACTAGACAACGAAAGTTAGGCATCAGAACGTACAAAGTGTTACCACTGGCATCGAATTCTGGGATTATTGAATTTGTCCAAAACACGATGCCGTTAAATGACTACCTGCTACCGGCACATCAGCGATACTTCCCCAGGGACTTCAAACCAAACCAGTGCCGCAAATTTATCAATGACGCTCAGAGCAAATCTCGAGATCAGCGCATCAAAGCCTACCGTCATGTTACTGACCATTTCCACCCTGTTATGAAATATTTCTTCATGGAGAAATTCCTAAATCCAGATGATTGGTTTAGCAAGCGTTTGGCATACACTAGAAGTACAGCTGCTATTTCCATGCTTGGCCACGTGTTAGGCCTGGGAGATCGACACGGCCATAACATCCTTCTGGATACTGAAACAGGAGAGGCAGTGCATATTGACTTAGGTGTTGCATTTGAGCAAGGCCGTGTTTTACCAATTCCAGAGAGTGTGCCCTTCCGTCTAACTAGGGATCTTGTGGACGGTATGGGGATTACAAAAACCGAAGGAGTATTCCGGCGAAGTTGTGAATTTACTCTTGCAGCCCTCCGTGAAGAGTCGTACAGTATAATGACTATTTTAGATGTCCTGCGTTATGACCCGTTATACAGCTGGACGTTGTCTCCTTTACGAATGAAAAAGATGCAAGACGCCCAAGAAGCTGAAAATGGCGCGGTCACCTCCAACGAAGGTAGAAAAAAGACGAACCTCAACGAGCCTAATGAGGCTGATAGAGCTTTGACGGTTGTTCGGAAGAAGCTTGGCAAGTCACTGAGTGTAGCAGCCACTGTCAACGAATTGATTCAGCAAGCTACAGATGAAAAGAACCTTGCTGTCCTGTACTGTGGTAAGTATATTAATTATCTAGCCATCAATTCCTGCAAACATGACACTAACTAGACTATATAGGCTGGGCTGCATACGTCTAACATTTACGCATCTTTGCCCTTGGATGCTTTCACCCACCATATATCATATAGTTTACATACTACAACCACAGGGAAGCGTCTATTAGTGTCTTACGCAAAATATAGCCAACATACGTCTTTTTAGCGGGATGTGCTCTGCGTCAATAATTTACTAGTTTGAAGCACACTACAATTTTGCAAACTATATTGCTTAATTTTGGTACCTTTGTATCTCAACCATACATTATTGCGGGAAACGAAGCAAATTGATGATACTTCGATGTGATATGTATATCTGAGAAAGCAGAAGGAGAATTAGCGAGACGATTACGCGGACCATAGCCCAACTTTGTGAAAGACGATGTAGTCGCTCAAATAGAGCACTCCTTGGGGCAAATTGGCCAACGTCACGTGTTTGATGCCAGATTTGTTTTTGGTTACGAATCCTGTCTTGGAAATCAACTAACTAGCTAGCTAACTACATCGTTAAGGACACTGTATCCTGAACTTCGCTCTTCTGACTCAATATTCGATACCCCAGATGCACCCATTCAGCCAGCATCATTGGAAACAACCGTACTCCAAGTACGATACATAAATCCCCTAAATGGCTGCCTCTGCTAGCCCCAATCGTGGCATTACAGTGTTCTCTGGGGGGAGTGCTGCGAATAATCTAGTGGATGTCTTCAGTGCCCTCAGAGAATCCAAAAATTGCCCTTTGAGCTATATTATCCCGATCAGCGATAATGGTGGCTCCTCGTCCGAGCTTATAAGATTCTTCGGTGGTCCGGGAATTGGTGATGTTAGAAGTAAGTGTATCTGATCTATACCTATTTAACTATGAGCTTAACCAAGGTAACCATGTAAAAGGCCGGCTGGTACGTTTGATCCCAGATTCTCCGACTGATCCAGAGCGAGCTGGAATCAAAACCCTTTTCAATCATCGGCTGTCGTCGAACGCTAGCAGTGCTCACGATGAGTGGTATTCAATTGTTGAGGGAAACTCCTCCCTGTGGCAAGCTATCACACCTGCAAAAAAGGAGCTAATTCGGTCCTTTTTAAACCTGCTTAATCTTGAAATCTTAAAGCGCGCGAGACCTCCTGCATCTACTTTCGACTTCACATCCGCTAGCGTGGGCAATCTGTTCTTGACTGCTGCTAGACTTTTCAGTGGGAGCTTCGAGAGTGCTATATACCTCCTGGCTAGCATATGCTCTGTCCCTATTGACAGTGTCCGAGTTATCCCTGCTATAAATTCCAACTTTTCTCATCATATATCTGCCTCACTTGAGGATGGAACAGTGATCGTTGGCCAAAATAGCATTTCTCACCCGAGTGAGGCCTCCTCTATACAACCAACGCCATCTTCTAGGCGTCCTAGTTTAATGTTAGCCGATGGCGACGACCCGTACCTTGAGCCAGAGGACCCGCTATATGAAGAAAGCCATTTACCCGGGTCCCTTCCAACACTGCGCAACAAGAACATCCAGTTTAGCAAGTCAACTGTTGATGAGCTCCCCAGCCGAATCTCCCGTGTTTGGTATATCAACCCCTATGGCCAAGAAATTAGACCACCTGCCAATCCTCGTGTGTTAGAGGCGTTGCGCTCATCCCAGGCGATCATATATAGCATTGGATCCTTATATACGTCCCTTATTCCTTCTATTATCCTTAGAGGAGTAGGCCGGTCGATAGCTTCAGGGCCTGCACGATATAAGATCCTCATTCTCAACGGGTCCTTGGATCGCGAAACTGGTCCCACATCCCAGCCGTTATCCGCCTCTGAATTTGTTGAAGCCATTGTACGTGCAGCAGAAGAGAGCTGTTCACATAAACGTCGAAGTTCGATACCAAAAGATTCCTGTACCCATAAACCCAGCACACCACAAATATCTGCTCCTAGCGAGCCGTACACATCTTATGTGACCCATATTCTGCATCTAGACGGACCCGGCACACCGCAAGTAGATCGCGTTCGCCTGAATGAGATGGGTATTGAGTGCTTGCGGCTGTACGGACGCAAGGTAGTGAATGATGAGGGGTCTGTTGTAGGAATGAAATATGATCCTGCTGGGCTTGTGCAGGCACTAGAGGTTGTGTTAGGCAAGAAGGGGGATGCTATGGTACGGTCTGGGCTAAGTGGTGAAAGAAGCAGAAGGAATACTATGGAAGTAGTAGGTCGAAAGTAATTGACCTGTTAGATAAAGAGGTATAACCATTGTAAGGCTTGTTTGGGTATGACTAGAATATAGATTAGTAGTAAATTTACCTTTCGAATTATCTAGTTAGTGATGTGTTTGTACCGTAGCACGTGCAGCAAATAGTTACTTCTGTGAATAGTACATAAATGCTAGCAAAAAGCGTTACAGAGAAAGAGAAGCTTGAAAGGAGACCAAAACCCCAAGAAACCCCGAGCATGCTATTGTTGTTCGCTCATAACCCGTGACGCTGTATGCAGCAGAGGAATAGACACGTAGGAAAGTTCATTTACCAAAATCTACATAAGAAATATGAGTTCGTCTGCAGATTCTTTACCCCTTTTTTCGAGTTATCAATTTAAACTGCAATGGCACAAGGTTCCGTCTGGGACCGGGATTGTCTACCACGGTTATAGATTTGCGGCAAACCGGACAGTTCCCTCTGGCTCCCTTTCCAGCACCTTCAAGTGTGCGGCGGGTCTCGTTGTATTTGAGGCTGTCAATGATACATTTATGGCAGAATAGGTGACCTACGGTGAAAGGAATATGTTCAGTAATGTATCATTATGTGGAATAAGAGCACAATACATACCACAAATAGTGCTTGTAGCATTCTCAGGTACATCCATGCAAACTGGGCATTTATACGCTATCAGAATAGACTTTGCTTCCTTGTCATTTGTAGCATTTTTCTGAGCTATGATTGCATCCTCCCGCTGTTTGGCAAGAACTTGTGCTAGCGAAGAGGAGTCGTCGACACTAGTTAAATCCACAGACTCGATTTCACCCGGAATCATAGTCTCTGCTGCTTGGTGGCTCTGAGAAGACGGGCCAGCTGTTGGGGTACTGCTCCGATTGTTCCTGTTGCTCAACCTCCGGCGTTTAACCTTGCCTCTATTGTCATTAAAGTCAGGCGATGCGCTACGACGAGACCGTGACGGCTGTAATGTTTGTGGCACGGGCCCCCTGCTACTATGTGAGGTTGTAACAGGCGACGGCCCAGTCAGATCAACAGTATCGTTCTCCATGATGGAGGAAAACCAACTGTGGCGATTGATGTAAAGCGGAGGAGATTCAGGTGCGATTATATGGATAGAACACGAGGGATCGAAGGTGCTACCGGTGATAGCGACCGTGGTATAAATGGTTTCCGGAGCAAGGAGAGTAGGTAATGTAAGGCCAGTATGAGATCTAGCTGCAAATATTATATATACGCTCAGGTAAAGCAGCTTGTAGCTGAGCAACTCCTTTGTCAAGTGAATGTAGTAGTTGTAAGGCTACTTAAGTCAAGATCGGCATGTGCGGTATCAGTTGGGTGGTGAATAGCTCACTATCAATAATCGAAGGGGCGTGAAGATGGGCCTGAATGTCAAGACGTCGGCTGGTTTCTAGGTTGTTTCTTCTTATCGGAGTCGCTTTTCCTGCCACTTTGCTATCGCCGATAAAGATTAATAAGCAAGCGAGATAAGATCACATGACACTGATATCTTCACGTGATTATGATTCTTTGACTATTATGTAATCTGATCTATCAAAGACGGGAAGAAGCCCAAAAGGACGGCAGGCAAGGATGAAAGTGACAAAGGGACCGGTTGGTAGGAGACAGTATTCAATATACAAGAGCCAGATGAGGTGGAAGGCTTCTGGAGCTGAGTGTTACAGAAATAACAGAATGACTTATTGATCGCGCAACCATGCAGGTGTTCAGCCGCGGTTTGCATAAAACCACCGTTTCTTTCTCGAAAACGCGATTAGTCTACCATCCCATACCAGCATGGAAAGTAACTATCAGGAAGTATTCGAAGCAGGCGATCCAGGATGCCCGGGAGGATACAGGAGCTGCGCCGAAGCGGAGCACACTTGCATGTATATAGGACCCTCGCCATAGAATTTGCTGAACAGACTCGACTAACGAAGCCCTGTATTAGTGCCAGCAACTGGCAGGTTTAACGAGATCGGAGTCCAGCAACTAAGCAACGTCATCCACCCCCAAGTGTTCAGCAATAAGCATACGTCTCCAGACCCTAAACTTGTCAATTTAGCTCGAGATCATTTGTCCCGACACGATTTGCTGGGGAAAGCGCAAGATGGCTCTGACCCAATTGGATTCAATCTCCCAGTTCTCAAGGGGCAATCTCTGGATGAACACTTTCATAAGCTAGGAATGGATGCTTCTGAACCCTTTTTAAGTGATGCTAAGCGCTATACGACGGTTCATTTACCCCAGCAACCGCGAAAATGGATTAGACAGAGCGGTTGGACAAAATACAATGCAGACGGAACGGCGCAGAAAATCAGTGCCCCTGATGAGACTATGCTCACTTTTGATACTGAAGTTATGTGGAAGGAACATCCATTTGCTGTAATGGCCTGCGCTGCCGGCCCAACGGCTTGGTACGCATGGATTTCGCCCTGGCTCCTTAAGGAAACCGAAGATACCCATCATCTAGTACCTCTTGGTGACATATCAACATCTCGCGTCATTGTTGGTCATAATATTGGTTATGATCGAGCCAGAATACTAGAAGAATATGATATCAAACAATCTCGCAACTTCTTCATTGATACGATGTCTCTGCACGTGGCTGTAAATGGAATGTGTTCACAGCAGCGGCCAACTTGGATGAAACATAAGAAAAACAGAGATCTTCGGGATAAGCTAATGCGTGGAACTGAGTCAGCGGAGCTTGCGTCTATGGTTGAAAATAAAATGCTCAGTGAGGAAGAGGAAGAGCTATGGGTAGGCCGAAGTTCCGTTAACTCTCTTCGCGATGTTGCCAAATTCCACTGCAATATCACAATAGATAAGGCTCAACGGAACTATTTTGGCGAACTTGACCGAGAGGGAATTAATGGGCAATTAGATGAACTTCTGGATTACTGCGCTGCCGACGTTGCTATTACGCACCGGGTCTACAAAAAGGTATTCCCAAATTTCTTAGAGACGTGTCCACACCCCGTCAGCTTTGCTGCATTGAGGCATCTTTCCACTGTTATTCTGCCGGTTAATGAAACATGGGGGGAGTACTTGAAAAATGCGGAAGACACCTACCATCGTGCGTTGGACAATGTGCAAAAGAGGCTAGTGGAACTCTGCGAAAACGCTCTCAAGGTGAAAGACAAACCGGAAATATACCAAAATGATCCCTGGCTTCGACAGCTGGACTGGTCAGGCCAGGAGATTAGGATGGTCAAAGGAAAGAAAAAAGGAGATCCGCCTCGGCCAGCGGCCCGACAAAAACTACCAGGGATGCCGAAGTGGTATAAGGACCTTTTTCCAACGAGTAAATCAGATATCAACATCACAGTGCGGACTCGTATATCCCCAATCCTCTTGAATCTTTCGTGGGATGGCTTTCCCCTTGTTTGGTCCGACAAGCATGGCTGGACTTTTGAAGTTCCCAAAAAGGAGCTAGAGCGATATGAGAAACAGGCATTTGCGCCATGCGACATGTCGGAAGAGACAAACGCTGCTCTACGTGAGAGCAGAGAGCATGTCTATTTCAAACTTCCACATAAAGATGGACCAGACGCTCGATGTGCTAGCCCACTCTCAAAAGGGTACCTGCAATATTTTGAAAGTGGGAAGCTCTCATCTCAGTTTCCGTTGGCTAAGGAGGCCTTGGAAATGAATGCGTCCTGTTCATATTGGATAAGCGCTAGAGACCGAATCACATCGCAAATGGTTGTTTACAAGAAGGATTTGGAAAAAACAGGTGCGTTGGGCAAAGAGCTTTCGCCGGACTCAAAAGTGGGCTTCATCCTTCCCCAGGTTATTCCTATGGGAACAATCACGCGCAGAGCAGTTGAGAATACCTGGCTCACCGCGAGTAATGCCAAACCAAATCGCGTCGGTTCTGAGCTGAAAGCCATGGTTCGCGCACCACCTGGGTATGTTTTCGTTGGTGCAGATGTTGACTCTGAGGAACTTTGGATCGCAAGCTTAGTCGGTGATGCACAATTCCAACTACACGGTGGAAATGCGATTGGCTTCATGACTCTCGAAGGTACGAAAGCTGCTGGTACAGATTTACATTCGAAAACGGCAAAAATTCTTGGAATTTCACGAAATAATGCAAAAGTTTTTAATTATGGTAGAATATATGGAGCTGGTTTGAAATTTGCAGCCACGCTTTTACGGCAATTCAACCCAAGCATGTCTGAAACGGAGACAAAGGCCGTGGCTGCCAAATTATACAAGGAAACGAAGGGAACTCGGACTACTCGCAGAATACTGAGTGAGAACCCTTTCTTACGAGGTGGAACCGAATCCTTCGTTTTCAACAAGCTGGAAGAGTTCGCAGAGCAGGAGAGACCACGAACCCCCGTCCTGGGAGCTGGTATCACTGAGGCACTAATGCGACGGTTTATCAACAAAGGTGGCTTCATGACGTCCAGAATTAACTGGGCTATTCAATCATCTGGGGTCGACTACCTTCATTTACTTATCATATCTATGGATTATCTCATCAGGCGCTTCAATCTTGATGCCCGTCTTGCCATTACTGTCCACGATGAAATTAGGTATGTGGTTAGGGAAACAGACAAGTACAAGGCTGCAATGGCACTCCAGGTTGCGAATCTTTGGACTCGGGCTATGTTTTCGCAGCAAATGGGTATTGACGACCTGCCACAATCTTGTGCGTTCTTCTCAGCAGTAGATATTGATCATGTCTTGCGGAAAGAGGTGAACATGGATTGTGTGACGCCATCTCATCCCAACAAAATCCCACATGGGGAATCCCTCGATATCAACGAACTACTCTCCAAGGGTGACGAGGCTAGGCTTGATCCATCAATTACCCCATTGTCACCGCCGGTCCCAGAAAACTACAGCTATACCCCACGGGAACCCGTAATGGCGTCATTACAAAATTCAAGCAGCATGGATTTTATCAAAGCCCAAATTACCAGTGACGATAAGGAGCTACGAGAATTAATAAAGGATTCGATGAAGAAGAACTCTTCCTCGACGTCAGGGAGCACAACAAAATCGCAACCTAAACGTGGATCAAAATCGCAAATACCCCCTCACGCAGAACCACAAAAGGCTGTTTTAATGGATGTCCAGCCAAATCTTCTTCCAAAATCGTCGAACTTAGCCCCCAAACCGTCATCTTTTACAATACATAGGTTCGGTTGGAAACCTCGTTCCCCAGCATCTGTATAATCAAATCATACCCTCTGTCCTTCTCCTCGCTCTCTTATATCGATCGGTTTAACGCGTCAACTTCACCGCATTCTCATGATGGAATGCCATTTATCTCTTTTCTCATTTTCATTATTTGTTCAGGCATTCAAATCCACCTGATACTACCAACCTTTTAACTCCATCTTTTCTTGTAAATATATTTGTCCCAGTTATCTCATTACTGATATGGTGCATGTTCCGGTGCGTGGTGCTTGGGTCGCTTGGTTATGTATTATAAGGGACAAGATATGCACCATTATGATAATAAATCCCATTCATATACTTATATAGATTACCTTAAGATGCTTTGATATACCTTGTTTAGCCTTGATAGATTAATTTCATCATAGGCCGCAACAGGGATAGCGCGCCAAGCCTCCCGCAACTGCCGAAAGTTCCACCCTAACAAACTTCCAGCGCAGCGCAATTTCAACGTCGATCAACCACGTCAACAATCGCAGTGGTGAAACTACACATGACGTCGATTGGACCTGGAAGGCGATCATATATCATGTCTAGCATGGTAATTGCGCACTCACAAAGAATTTCGATTACTTGAGGGATGCTGAATTTGGCTGTGGGCTTCTTGTTGTCATGGTTCCCTGTGTTCTCAATATACCATTCGTAACCGCGTCAGGATGGCTCCTGGGAGATCAAGTTCTCTGAACGGGAGCGAAATCAGCCCTTGTACTACCGATGTCGAGGCTCAGGCAGGTGGTGAAGCTTTCAGGCTGGAGCCATTTCCGTCTGCGTCGCCTACTTCCACCAGAAACGCTCCCGGTCTTGAGCCTCAAAGCAGTGTTAGAAGGCGCAGTCGGCGCTCTACCACCGCGCGCCCTTATTATCCAGAGATACACTCGCCAAATTGGCATCCAGGTGAAGAGCCTGGAATTGACCCTACGGATCCAAGCCTTCCCACATCATTTGCAGACGAGGGAACCTTGTTGCAAGCCCAATTGTACCAACAGTGTGATATCACAGTGGTGGACTTTTCTCACGATGCAATGCGTATGTATCATTTGGATAACGCAACATTGGTGCCTTTTTTGGAGAGGGAGAGAGAGCCATGGGTACAGTGCCGCTGGATCAATGTCAACGGATTGAGCTGGGACGTCGTTAGGCTGTTGGCGAACCACAAACACCTTCACAGGCTAGCGGTGGAGGATCTTATGCATTCCGTAAACCGAACGAAAGTCGATTGGTTCTCCGACCATACTTTTATTGTTCTTGCAATGCAAAAGTTGATCAAGCATACCAGCCCCGAAGATTCCGAAGCAGAGAGCGAGTCTGAAGATGAAGAGACAATACATGAAACGGATGACTCAAAACCGCCCAGTCACCACTCAAAAAAGAAAAACCGAGGGGTGATAATGACGGCATTGATGGATCTGTTTGTGCCAAAATACCAGCAGAGACGCCCAAGGCTTAATGGTACAAAGAGGCCTCCTACGGGTTCCCACCAGGAAGTACCCGTCAATCCAACTCGAGCCATTCGATCTTTACAGCGCTTTAGAGGAGGACCTAATGAGGACCGTATAGATTTCATGGAGCGTCATGCTGTCCTAGGACCTAAAGGTCTTAGTGTTGGTATCGAGCAAGTTTCTCTTTTCCTCCATTCAGATAACTCCGTGACATCCTTCTTCGAGGCGAGCGCCGACGATATCGAAACTCCGATCATTCAACGGCTAAGGTCTCCTGGAACTATCCTACGACAAAGTTGTGATGCAAGTATGGTATTACAGGCTATTATCGACGCTATCACTGATCTTGCCATTCCGGTCACAATGGCTTACCAAGACGCAATGGGAGACCTCGAAGTTCAAGTTCTTACCGATCCGAATATCAAGCAGTCGAGCAGCCTGTATATACTTACCTCCGAAATATCCGTTTTGCGAAACGCCATCCAGCCAATTATTGGAGTTATCAATTCTCTAAGGGATCATAAGCCGGATCCGAACAGCCGCCCTCAACTAGGGGTCAAAATAGGACTGCCCGCATGCTCGCATACCAATGGCTCTGGTTCTGGGTCTGGATCCCGAGTTGCCTCGAACCAGGAAACCGAAGGAGTTAGAATGCCTTCAACCGTTAACATAAGCCCTATGTGTCAAACTTACCTAGGTGATGTCCTAGATCATTGTATCACTATAAATGAGGGCTATGACCAAATGCGGCGCTCAGCAGATAATATGATTGACCTGATATTCAACACCATTGGTAAGCTTAAACACCAGCCAGAAAATGTTCAGCCAGGTTTACAGGCACTAATTTCTTCACCACAGGGGCTTATCAGAACGAAAGTATAACACAGCTCTCACTGGTAACCTGTATGTTTCTACCTCTTACATTCCTTTCGGTAAGTTACGTCCGTGACCCTAGCTTAGAAAAGAACAAGCGAATTAATTCTGGACAGGGCTATTTTGGAATGAATTTCAAGTCTTTTTCAAGCATCCAAGAATATAGTGATGCGTGAGTACATTCTCTGGCCTTCTTGTGGTATCGGCAGTACTTTCAGCTAACACTAACAAAGTTTTTTCTGGGCTATTGCAATACCTTTTGTTTTCGTAGTTATGGTCATCTTGATGTGAGTGCCTCTAGTATTTATGAACTAAATTGTCACTACCTGTACTGATGTACGAATTTCTTAGGCGTGAGGTCATAAAGCGCTACTTGATGAAACTTGCAAACAAACGATTAATCTGGAGTTCAAGACGGCGGCGAAGACCTGTGCGGCAACGACCACAAGCAACTTAATTTTGAGCCGATATGTTTGTTTACCTGCGTATACGATCCCGGTGTGGAAACTGACGAGAACAAGGGGTATGATAATTAGACCATTCTGTATAATACATCTATAATCGGTGTTACAAAGGTTACAGGCCAATAGCCGTTCAGATATTTCGCTGTCGATAAGCCCAGTAAGCCTTCCACGGTAACCTCCAATCTGTAGAAAGAAGTTCCGGTTTGAATATGTCAAAGTCTACCTTTTGTAGTTTATTAAGCCACAGGCTCGTGGAAACAGCTGGTAGCAAAACACAAAACCCTCGTTCGACTTCTTGCAGCTGAGTGCTCAGGCTTGTTGATTTTTCATGTTGGTCATCTTGATATTCGTGCCCTTCTTCTCCCTCATGTTCAAAGGCATGTCCAACGTCTTGACCAGCTCGTAAATTCTTCAGCATTTGTCTGGCAGTGATTAGATGGTCACTAGCACGGGTGGCCACTGTAAAAACAGCATCTCGTAGTCCCGGAGCGTCTGCGCCAAGTCTGAAGACGTCTTCTTCTTTTACCCCTGTTTGTGCCATAACGTCAAGTGGTAGCATGATGGAGCCTTGTCTGCTGTCGCCTGCTATAGGACCTTCGTTGCCCATCCGAGTCTGGCTTGAATGATGACTGGGTGGTGGAGGGAATGCAACAAGCGGCACACCGCGAAGAAGAGCAGTTATTCCAGCTGCTTTACCGATGTGCGATGCCAAATGATCAGCCGTTAATGAAGTAAGGGGCAATGCGCTAAGAGTTAAGTATAGCAGTGTAGAGTATGTGCTTTCAGCATAAGATTCTAATGAAGCTAAGGTGGGATATGATGTGTGCGCCAAATGCTGTTCCCGCGCATTAATCAATCGCATAAGCCACCCTTTGCTTATCTTCGCTCTTCCCTGAGTCCGTGCATCAAGGTCGGATATGGCCGAGGCCAGAAAAATAGCAATGGGCTCCTTTGGAGGAGTTCCGGCGAGAGTACGTGTGATGGCATCTCTCCAGTACTGCAGCCTCATTAGACCGATTGTATGCGTGGATGTTGTTTCCGGTATCATCGATAGCGAAACATTTAGGGCATGAAGAGCGATATAAAACTTGGTGGAGTGTCGAGGAATGAATGTGCTCAGAGTATAAGACGGTCGATCATATTTTCTAGTTGAGGTTAGCTATCTATTCAAATAGTAAGAGACAATAGGGCCTGAGGCCCGATTGATGTATTGCATACCTTAGGAGCTCAACGCAGTAGCTATGCGCCGATTCCAGCTCGGCATTGGAGCTTCCAGGACGATTAGATGCCGTCAAACAAGGTGCAGAAACTGACAGAGAACGAATTGACTGTTTTTTTATTGATGCAGATCGGAAAATCTCCCTGCGGGCATGTCTCAATGTGTATTGGATGCACATTGAATAATTTGAAGCCATCGTCCCCAGATATCCTCGCTTCTGTCTGGTTTTCAATGTTCAAAAATATATTCAGCTTGAAAGAAGGGAATTCGCTTAGTAATTAAATTTAAGTACTATAGAGCCGTTTAGGGGTTTTTCGAAATAGTGAAAGAATTATTCCAAAACTATACTTTAAAAAAGTACTAACTTATTAAGGAATAATAGAAATACTATAAATATTTTAAAATATTCTAACTAAATATATATATTTTTATTAATTTATATATAGATAATTATTGGAATATTAGTGAAGACTATTATATTTTAAATAATTAAAATAATTAGTTGAAATTTTTAAATTTATAAATTCTTAAAAAATAACTATAAAATAGTTAATTAGTTAGAATTTTTACTTTTAATTAATTATTAAAATAGTATATATCTAATAGCTTAGTAAAAATAACTAAGTTGTTATTAAAATTATTATTAATAAAGTTTTTTAGCTTTTTTTTTAGTTTTTTTTTTTAGCTTTTTTTAGTAACTTAATAAAGATAACAAAGTTTTTATCAAAATTATTATTAAAAAGTTTTTTTAACTTCTTTTTTAGTTTCTTTTAATAATTTAATAAGAATAATTAAACTTTTATTAAAAAAAAGCTTTAATTTATAAAATTGAAAAAATCAAAAAAATTAAATTAAAAAAAGAATATAAATATTTTAAATTCTATTTTAAAAAATTTTTAAATTATTAATCTATTATTTTAAATATTTTATTTATTAAAATATTAATAAAAATTATTATATTTTAAATAATTTAAAAAATAAATTAAAATTTTTAAATTTATAAATTTTAAAAAAATAGTTATAAAATAATTAATTAATTAAAAATTTTATTTTTAATTAATTTATAAAATAATATATATTAAATAATTTAATAAAAATAATTAAATTTTTTTTAAAATTATTATTAAAAATTTTTTTTAATTTTTTTTATTATTTTAGTAAAAATAATTAATTTTTTATTAAAAAAACTTTAAAAATAAAATTAAAAAAATTAAAAAAAATTAAATTAAAAATAAAATATAAATATTTTAAATTTTATTTTAAAAAATTTTTAAATTATTAATTTATTATTTTAAATTTTTTATTATTAGAAAAATATTATAATATTTTTTTTTAAACTATTTTAATATTTAAAAAATTAAAATTTAAAAATTATTTTTATTTTTTTAAATAAAAAAAAAATATGAAATATTTAATAATTTAGTAAAAATAATTAAATTTTTATTAAAATTATTATTAAAAATTTATTTTTAATTTTTTTTAATAGCTTAATATAAATAATTAAACTTTTATTAAAAATAATTAAAAAATTTTAATATTTAATAAATAATTTTATTAATTATAAATAAATAAATAAATTTCTCTATATTATTTAATTATTTTATTAACTATATAGAAATTATTTAACTAATTAACTAAATTATTTATATTTTTTTCTTTTTTTTTAACTTTTCTTTAATCTTTATATTTAGAGAGCTTAGATATTATTACTAATAAGAGAGTTAATTAGAGTAAATTATTTTAAAATATTTTATTTTAACTATTATTTAATTAGTTTTTTTACCCCTTTATATATTATAAATAGAGCTTTATAATTTAAATTTCTATTTAATATTAGAAGATTTTTATTTTTTCTATTTTTATAAAAAATTATAATATATTTAAATTTCTTCTAAACCTTTTTATAGAAGTATATTAGAGAGTTAATACTAAATATCTTTATAAAAGTGAAAAAGAAAATTAAAACTATTTTTTCTAATTTTATTTAAATAAAAATAATAATTTATATTTTTTATAAACTCTATTATATTTATAAAATTATTTTAGTTAAAA
>NW_003456413.1:161098-162368 GCF_000151425.1 Trichophyton rubrum CBS 118892 | reverse complement strand
AACCCTAACCCTAACCCTAACCCTAACCCTAACTAACCCTAACCCTAACCCTAAACCCTAACCCTAACCCTAACCCTAACCCTAACCCTAACCCTAACCCTAACCCTAACCCTAACCCTAACCCTAACCCTAACCCTAACCCTAACCCTAACTATTTAAAATATAATAATTTTTACTAATATTTTAATAATTTAAATATTTAAAATAATAGATTAATAATTTAAAAGTCTTCTAAGATAGAATTTAAAGTATTTATATCCCTTTTTTAGTTTAATTTTTCTGATTCTTTCAATCTTGTGAATTAAAGCTTTTTTTTAGTAAGGGTTTAGTCATCCTTCTAATAAGGGCTTAGTTATTCTCTTAATAATGGCTTAGTCATCTTCTTTAAAAGGGCTTAGTCATCTTTTTAATAAGGGCTTAGTTATCTTCTTAATAAGGGCTTAGTCATCCTTCTAATAAGGGCTTAGTTATCCTCACTAAGCTACTAAAAGAAGCTAAAAAACCTTATTAATAATAATTTTGGTGAGGGATTAGTCATCCTCGCCAAGCCACTAGATATGCACTATTCTAGTAATCAATTAGAAGCGAGAATTCCAACCAATCAGCTATTTTACAGCTATTTTTCAAGGACCCACAGATTTGAACATTTCAACCGATTATTTGAACTATTTGAAATACAATAGTCTTCGCTAACGCTCCGACAATAATGAATAATAATAATAATAATAATAATATAATATTAATAGTAAGATTGATTATATTGTTTGTTAGCTAATATGTTCCGACGACGAGTATTGTCATGTTATCAGATATCTCGTGACGTGGCGCACGTGCCGCCACACTTAGCAAGTCAGTTCTATAGTACTCTGGCCAACAATTGCTGCCTAGAGCCTATAATAGGTGGCTGATCAGTTTTTTAACTCATCTGTTTGCCAAGAGAAGGAAGGTCAGCTACCTAGGTAAAAATAACCAGTTACTATACTAGAAATATGCTAAAACTTAAAATAAATAGCTGGCGATAGTCTTCGATCAACATTGCAATAATACCATCATATTAACCAAATCACTTCCCCAGCATCGCGAATTCTGAGATGGACTCTAGCATCAATATTGGCCGAGAGACGTTTTGATGATGTTTGGCGGCTCAGGCCTGATCATCTGCTGCACCCGCGGGTAGACTTGGACCATCTCGTTGTATAGCTCTGGATGCTCGTGGTACATGACCTGCGGGTTCCAGTCAGCTGCGACGAAGATGTGTCGATTCCACTGG
>NW_003456413.1:148549-159781 GCF_000151425.1 Trichophyton rubrum CBS 118892 | reverse complement strand
GGATTGCGTACCAGAATACCTGCCCATAGATCGTTCCACTTGGGCTTCTCGACCTTGAAGGCCTGCTCAAATGTCTGCTTCTCGTTTAGCTCGCCATATGCAGCGTCCTGAGGCACATATTGCTGGTGCTGGTGCTGGGGCTGGGGCTGGGGCTGGGGCTGGTGCTGGTAGTTAGCATCCCCTGGCGGCTGACCGGTGCCAGCGCCGGGGTTGTAGTAGCTGGCGGCTTCGCCCATCGCTTGTAAAGGGTACCTGGTCGATAGCTGGCGATGGCTGAGCTGAAGGATGGAAAGACAAGCGATTACGGCGCAGGATAACACGAGTAATCAATAATGACGAAGCAAGCGAGCAAGCAAAAACTGCGACGAAAAGAAACAAGCTTGGAAGTCGGCTTGGCCCTTCCAGCCGCAGTGCCAAGACTACGGCTCGGCAAGGGAAAAAAGCTTGGCTCGCCACTCTAAGCTGACGAAGATGAAACTCGAGATGCCGGGCGGGCGGAGGATGAAGTAGACAGCGGTAGTAGACAGACAGCAGACAGACAGTCGACGGTGGGAGGGAGAAGTTGAGAACCAGCGTTGTTATGTCCCTTGGGTGGCGTGTTGCTGAGGTGGGAGTTTTTCACAGCCAAAGTCACAACCATGGTCCAAGAGGATGTTCGGAAGATACATCCTCGACAATGAGCAGCCTTCACAGGCAGATAGATACCCCTTTCGTTTGCTTGTTGTCCGAGATAGAGAAGTCGTTAGCAAGAGGCCTGGACATCTGATGGACAGAGGAGTCGATGAATTACCGCGAGACGACCTACTCAGAGACGCATGCACCTTGCATCGCAGCCCATCGCATTGAAAAGTAACTGGTTCATGAGATGCAGCAGGAGATGCAGCCCATGAGTCTTGGGTCGTCCATCACTCATATCAAGGACTCGGTGGTCTGCATGATTCTCCGTCTTATATCCGCGTAGACAGCAGCATCACGTTGTATATCCGGCTGTTCCTCCGAGGTGGTGAGGACCAGTGATAGTGCTGCAGGAGACGGTGCTTTGCGAGATAGACGTGCATTATCAAGACTGTCATGTAGTGCAAAGAATGATACTGTGTATCTTTCCCTATTGTCCTGTCCAGAGCCATTAACTGCTCCATGCTACCATGCTCGAACGTCATTAGCGTGTCGAGAGACGGGTTAGAAGTCAAGGTTGTGCTTTGACGGATAAAGTCCGCCAGCTTACCAACAGCAACGTCATCTCTGAAGCTCCGTTGTCTTCTCGACTGTCTTCACTGGGGCGTCGAGCGTGCGTTTTCGACGGATAGAGAGGGCGTAACTCGATCTCGATTTTGTGCTGCAGCGGGAGGCCCTCGTGGTGTCGCAGGCAGGTTGTTGGCTCCGAGTGCTGGCACTTGCGTTGCTTGCACTGCACACGCTCGCGAGCATCTCTTTATGTTGCCATCGCACTTGGAACTGCTACTGGAGACAAAGAGACAAGGAGACAAGGAGACAAAGGCCAGGGGGTGCCGGAGTTTATGCAGCATGTTTGAGGGCTAGGTGACACCGCACTTGCAAACGCCCGGCTGGGGAGAACAAACACCCAGAGGAGGCCGGCCAGCGACAGCGACAGCTTCGCTATTCCAACAACTTCCCACTGCCCTCAAAAGACATCGTTGGTCTTTCGCAGGTCTCCTACAAGCACCCTAGACGGGCTCGAGGCTGTTCCCATCATTATGGCTGGTGGCACCGTTCTTCCCGTGCCTGGCCAGCGGAATATCCTTATTACCAGCGCTCTACCGTTTGTGAACAATGTCCCACACCTTGGAAATATAATCGGGTGTGTCCTTTCTGGGGATGCATTCGCGAGGTACTGTAGAGGACGCGGTATCAACACTCTATATGTCGGTGGTAAGCCGGCAGTCTATGAAATTATCCTCTGGTTAAAACAGCAGCCCCTGACTCTCAACTCTCACTAGGGGCGGATGAGTACGGCACCACAACGGAGGCAAAGGCCCTGGCAGACAATTGCACGCCACAAGAACTCTGCGACAAATACCACGCGATTCATGCTGAGATATATGAGTGGTTCAACATCAGCTTTGATATCTTCGGCCGCACCACAACGCAACTCCAGACCGAGATTACCCAGGACATCTTCTTGAAGCTGGAGAAGAATGGGTTCTTGGAGGAGCGCATGACTACCCAGCTGTACTGCGAGGAGCATCATTCATTTCTTGCAGATCGCTTTGTGGAAGGCGAGTGCCCCGGCTGTGGCTATACCGATGCCCGCGGCGACCAGTGCGATCTCTGCGGCCAGCTCTTAGAGTCCCTGCAGCTCAGAAATCCGCGTTGCAAAATTGACGGCTCTACGCCTGTCACCAGGGACACGAAGCACATTTTCTTGGAGTTGGATAAGTTGCAGGCCAAGGTCGAAAATTTCTTCCGTGACTCTACTACGAACGGTTCGTGGTCGAATAACGGCGCTATCATCACTGCATCTTGGCTCAAAGAAGGACTGAAGCCACGCAGCATTACCCGAGATATTAGCTGGGGAACAAGAGTTCCATTGTCGGGCTATGAAGACAAGGTCATATATTCATGGTTTGATGCTTGTATTGGATACGTATCTATCACTGCTCGCTATACCGACCAGTGGAAGAGATGGTGGCGTAACCCCAAAGACGTTCAGCTATATCAGTTCATCGGCAAAGACAATGTTATCTTCCACTCCGTGATATTTCCTGCCTCGCAAATTGGCACGGAGGATACCTGGACAAAACTCCATCACCTGTCCACGACAGACTACCTGACTTACAAGGGCGGGAAATTTTCCAAGTCTCGTGGTATTGGGGTCTTTGGAGACTCAGCCCAGAAGACTGGGATCCCTGCTGATATCTGGCGCTGCTTCTTGCTCTCCCACCGCCCGGAAACTGGTGACAGCGAGTTTACCTGGGACGCATTTGTCAATTGCAACAACAACTTGCTCCTCAAAAACTTGGGCAACTTCGTCAGCCGTGTTCTGAAATTTGTCAACTCACGTCACTACAACAATATCGTGCCGAACTGGACCCAGTACCACGAAGGCTCCTTTGCTACTTCAAGGGAGAGACTCCTTTGCTACTTTCAAGGGAGAGATCAACAGGCTCCTCACTCAATACAACCGAGAGCTTGATGCCGTCAAGATTCGCTCAGCTTGGTCGACGGTTCTCCAGATATCCCAGCAGAGCAATGGATTTTTGCAGCTGAATAGGCTGGACAACAGCCTTGCAGAAAATGAACCGTCTAAATGTGCGGCAGTTATTGGCATAGCCACCAACACTGTCCACCTTCTTGCGTCACTTATTGCCCCATACATGCCGGACACAGCCAATTCCATCAACGCACAGCTCCGCGCTGATCCACTTCTCATCCCAGACCGCTGGAATGCAGATTCTATCAAGCCTGGTCATGAGATTGGCAGGGCCGAGCACCTGTTCACTCGTATCAAGCCAGAAAGGGCAGATGAATGGCGAAAGATGTATGGCAGCGACGAGACGAAAAGGGCCAAGGAGGAGGAGATTGCAATAAAGGCGAAGCGAAAGACGATGACAAAGGTTGCGAGGTCAGGGAAGCCAAACGAATCGTGCAATATCAACAAGGAAGAAGCTGCGGTGCCCAAGGGTTGATAACAGACCACGGGAGAAAGCAAGAATAGACGTAGATGCAATACATAATATTGGCTTCGCATCTAAGGGGAGCTGCTTGTCGTTGTAAAAAGGTTAATCTTCCAAGCTGCATGGTCCATGAGGCTGAACTGAAAAGGGATATTAATAAAGAGATCGTGCACTGACCCATAATGGTATATACGGTGGAGCGACGACAGTGTTCTCAAATATACGCGGGAGACACTTAGTTAACTAGTTATTTCAACTCTTGGTCCACAGCTAGTTGAAGTGAAGCCCAGCCAACCAACCAACCAACTTAGTTATGAGTTACATGACTAGTTACTGGTCAGCAGGAGAGCGGCGCTTAAAGCTTTCAACCTCGATTGGCCAAGGAAAATTGGTTCCTCCATGACTCATTGTTAATATTTTACTCCGGGCCACATGGAGAGTGAGAGTTGAAAATAGAACTCGCATGGGAAGAGAAATCCTTGTCATCAGCTCCTTCATCAACTACCCAGACTGTCAACGACAACCCCTGCGTAGTTACAACGGGCACGGGGCGGAGTAACTAACTAGTTAACTAGTGGAGCATGTCCATTGAACTCACAAGCCTCGTCAGAGTGAGCCCAGCTCGGCGGTTAGTTAAAGTCAAACTTCAGCTCTGCCTAACTACCATTAGTGTGGGCTCACTCCTTTTGGTGTAGTGGCAGACTTTGACAGTTAAAACTACCAGAGCTACCGGTGTGGGGAGGCCCTTTCTCATGTTCATGACCACAACACCTCCTGATATCCGCCGTTGTTAAGATACTTGCAACTCTCTAGTTAATGAAAAGACCTCTCATTTAGCAGTCTATCCAATTATTGAGTTTCCTTTTCTCATCCACCGAAAGCTCGAAAGCCGTACGAAGACTCCAACAGAAAGCAGGACTCCCCTTATTGGTCTCAAACGCTAGCTCTTAAATTTCTCATGCATGCACACCGTAAACCCCTAGCCGCTTCCCAGGCAGCATCGGACTTGATCGTGGCCAATGAGTTGTTCGCCTTTTCACAACGCCGCAGGCCCGCAGTCACGGCGCCTAAAGAGCTTCCAATCACGGCGTCATCCAACTCTAGGTGGCAGCGTCGTCTTCTAGCACCACCGTAGGCAGCATTGGATATCAGTGTGTTAGGTCCACCCGCGGGGGATTGGCTGGCACAGCAGACCACATGCCGTGTGCCTGCTATTATTGTTTGAAAGACCTTCTGTCCCTCGCTTTAGTTGAACATCAGCCAATAGTTTGCGGCTGGGAATATCAATATGATGACACCAAGAAGAGCCAGTTCATGCCATGAGACATGCCCCTGTATTTATGGCTTTAACCAATAATACCCTTTCTTGATTTGTTAGGAGGGGGATAAGATATAAAAGGGCTTCCAGGGCTCTGAGCCTTCGACTCATCTCATTTTCTAGCATTTCTCAGATCAGGTATTTGGATACCAAGCAGCAAGTACGTGCCTTTTCATCAGTTATCTCCTCCTTGTCTTTTTGTACATGCTAACATAAGTTGAATAACAGTTCGCAGCAGCAGCCATTGGCGGGAAAAATTCAGCATTCATAACTACCACTCGCTTTCGAGTAAGTCACCGTTGATGTTGGAGGAGACAGAGTGTTCAGAGTCGAGTCACCTAACTAATACAGCAGCAGGATGTCAACCAGCTCAGGGAAAAAAGGCTGGTGTAAAGTCTGCCAGCATCTCAATGACGCGCATTCCTATTATACCTGAACCGTCGTAGGCTGCCGGAAGGTGTTCAAAATATGCCAGACTGGAAGCCACACCGACATCGATGACAACGCCTATGTTTTGTGCCAGTGGTGCCCATCTCATCCTTACAGCTGCCAGCACGACGTCACCAATATGCGCCGCCTATATCCGTACAAATGAAAAAATAACTATCCCGGTATCAAGGATGGATGACTTACGGCTCCGGAGGGGTACGGGTAGTTAACTAGTTACAGAAATAACAAGGGTTAATTAAACGATTTGCCAGGCGTTGTTTTACCACTTAACTAGTTACTTAAGTTAACTGTTACTCTTTGTATGTAATGATTCGTTGCCTTCGTTGCCCAATTCAGGTTATGCGCCAGTCAAAACTTAGTTTAAACTAGTTAGTTGTCAGGGACGAGCTACTGGAGTCTGGTTAGTTACTAAACTTAGAATTGTAATATTAATTGTTAGGGTTACTAGTTAGTTACAAAGCTAGTTAACTAAACACATAACAAACTTAAAATACTCCCCAGTCGCTGCATCTGGGGTGCTTCACCTAGCTTGTACAAGAAGATGCATCAGAGGACTGCCTCATCTCAAGCATGCTCACACTTCCAGCTCACTCTCTAGCATTACCTTTCACGATGGAATCTGAAGACGCCGTACGTCCAAGTCCAGAAAGCTGTCGCGCTGTGTATGAAAACGGCTTTTGTACCTGGACAAGGCTTCTCTCTCGCGCTCAGCTAGAGCCTGGGCTGCCCAAGATCTGCTTCCACATACAGCCCGCACTTCAAAATACACCCCCATTGATCCATGAGTTGGACCTGAAGTGTCAATACAATCGTCTCTACGCGGCTGGCACGTCGATCTGGGAAACTTCGCGCGGCCAATGCAAGTTACCTCGTGTGGAAAGGGGACTTACGCTCGCAGTCTCTATCGACAATCCAACACAGCTTGCTCTCTCTCAGAACCAGGAACCGATATATCAGAAATGGTTTAATCATGGAGACAATCATCTTTCCGTGCTGATATCGGCGTGGAGCTACATATTCTCTGCGCGTTGGGTGGAGCTTATGCCGGGAGCCGAGATGGCATATACTGCAACCCACGCGGACTATGCCAGCCTCAACACGGGAGATGGGCGGACCAAAGTCATGGTAGACGTAGGAGACGTCGATGAGGATACCGCCAGATGGTGGGCTGCTGTCTTGTCTCCTGGAGAGGGATGGCAGGCCTCCCTTACGTGGGAGAGTGCAATAGTTCGATCCCCTTGGTCGACTGCTTTGGAATCAGTCGAGCAGTATACCCTTTCCTGCCGTGCTCCTCTGTGTTATACACCAACTGCCCCGCCTTCTTTTACTACTGCGGCTCGGTTTCTCGCGGAATACTGCAATCTACACAACATTGTTGACCAGGCTGTGGCCGCGCTCTCATCAGTTTTATTCCTCCCTATGCTAAATAGCAAGAAAACCCCAGTGTCACTCCCAAGGCCATTTTTTCATGAGAAGCCGAGCCATCAATCAGCCGTGCCGGAGACCAAAGAGCCGAAGCAATGTGGCTTTATATTGGATCAGATAATGCCAGAGTTGGACAGGTTATTGACATTGAGTTGCAACACACGAGGACTGCTCTCTCTTTTGTCGAGTGTATTTTACGAACCTGGGATACCTTGCAATGCCGTAAGCCCATGGACGCAGGCTATATTTGCTGTTCTTGACTCTGTCGAGGAGAGCCATCTACTTGGTTATATTCTGATGCATCGAGTCCCGCAAGTTTCTTTCCTTTGGCTCGGTGGTATAATCACGGGTACTCAGAAAAATATCCTCCGAGAAGGTCGATACGGTATAACATCAATTGAACCCCATGCCGCATCATGGTGTGGCGTCACACAATCGTTTATACAGGCGCCTGTATCGCAACCACTAATCACTAATGGAGCACTTTCAAGATCGGATGAGTGCCGACTTCTCTATCTCAGCCAAGCAGAACTGAACCGTGGGTGGCCGCTGGTTCCATGGATGCCCTTTGGTACCACAGTGCTCGAAGATGCCGAAATTGAGGTTCGTCTGCACACACAATGTACTGGTCACGATCTGCAATATGCGGATTGGTATTGGGCCTGTCGAGACAGCAAACGGGTACATCCAATATGCGTGATAGCCACTATGCCTACCTTTACACTAACGGAGGACCTGCCAATAAATATACCGATCAGCTATGAAGCTCTGAATCCAGAGAACGAATCAGCGTCACAACATGCTACACGAAATATTTTTATCTGGCTCCGGAATAATGAATTCTCGGCACGCGAGCAAGGAATACGTAACCACGACTGGGTGGCTTTTGATGAATCCGATGATGATTCACTACTCTCGAAGGAGTCATCAAGGAGCGATAAAGCCTCCGTGCTAAAGGCAGTGGAAGACTGGATATTAAATTCATGTTGACTTAGGATGTTACATTTACAATAATCTATACTCTCTATTCTATATGAACTGCAATATATAGTGCCGCGATAAGATAACTATGTTGTCTTGCCTTCTCTAACCCGGAGAAATGCACTTTCGGGTGGCTCTGCTTGCGATGGGAACGAAGAAGGGAAATCCTGCAGAGGCGCTGATGATAATATTATCGCTTTTCTGTCTCTCTTCTCCCTGCCAGTCCCAGAAACCGCCCATATATGCGACTACACGGCCCCACTGCTAGTACAGACTAGGATTCTGGAGCCTTCCTCTTAGCCGTTGAATGTTGGTCTCGTCGAGGTACTAGCAATGCAGCACTCGCTTACGAATCTCGGATACTGGCCGCAAGAGACAGAGAAACCAGAAGGGATATCCATAGCAGTGCAGGACCATTGCTATCCTGCTGCAGAAGATGCAGTCTCAGCCACGGAGAGCCTCTCACTCTTCCCGCTAGCTGGCGACGAGCGTGTGTTCGCAAACTCCACTGATCCCTGCTCCATCTGCAGTCTTGATAACAACAGGGAGAGGCCCAACCCCTGGCCGGCCGGTCGTCTTCCCCCTTTTCGACTACACATTAAGCGTAGGTCCAGCCCGGGAACCCGTTCCGGCGAAGGAAGACTCTCATTACTTGCCTAAAGCCAGCCTAGCAGCCAGCTTCAGTGCGCTGCTACTTACCCGATGTCCAAATAAGTAGCTTCCTGGATATTACAGGACCCGCAGAAGTAACCCTAGCTACTTGCATAGAGAAAATGGCAGGCCAGGCTGCTCTTCGCTACGGGCCTCCGTCAATGATATAACGACTCTCTCTGCAGCCAGTTATAGACTACGCTTTTTGGTCCAGCTGGCTGGCAGCCTCAACACCCCTATATTTCTCTTCTATCATCTATCATAGATAGCACGAAGCTGTCTCCTTGGATATCAAAACCACACCGAGACTCCTCCGTAAGCCAGGGAGAGACAAATACCCCTGATTCAAATAAAAATGGATATTTGGGTCTCGCATGCTCTTTTTCGTTCTAAAGGCAAGGAGATGTGGGGCTTCCATCCAGCCGTTAATGATAATGATAATTTATAATAATAACTGGTATTATGGGCTGTGATAGCTAGCAAAAGGGGTCGGTGGATGGATATCCACCTTAGCTATTTCAAGAGGTATAAATCATCTTCCACATTCCCAAAATCAAGAGCAGTTTTCTATCTTTCTGAACTCCCAAGTCTCTGCCATCTCCCAGTCACCATTCTGCTGCCTTTTATTCCACTGCTGCATTGCATTAACTACGTTTATGGTAAATGGCAGATAATACTTTACCTGCAACTCTTCCATGCCTGCGTTGTTTGATAAGTATGTATTCATACAGGAGAAAAGATCCGATACGATTGAATATCAATTGTCAGCGACGCCGATCTCCTTGTTCTCGCTGTACTGGACTTGATGATGATGGCTGTGCTAGTGTAAGTAATTATTTCTTTCAATGTACAGAGGGAAGTTCTCACAATAACATCTTGTCCAGGTCAGCAGCCAGCTTGCCCATGAGGCGGCGGAGGTAAACAGAGTGTACGAGGAGCTGCAGCAGTACCACATGCTGGGGAGAGCCATGACAGCACACGATCAAGAAGCTGTCAGAGTAATAACCCAGAGGTTGATTGCAGCTCACAACCGTTTTATGTCCAGAAAACGGTTTCTCTCTGACACGGGCCAAAGCATAACCTCGGAACCTGTCTTGCGTCCAAATAAGGGGTTTATGCAACTACTAAAGTACGAGGTCGACTTAAATTGGGGACTTCGCCCTCGCAACGCCAGCACCAGTCGATCTGGCACAAACGCGGGTGGTAGTCGATCTGGCACAAACGCCAGCACCAATCGGCCTAGCACAAACGCGGGTGCCAGTCGATCTGGTACAAACGCGGGTGCCAATCGGCCGGCGGCAAACGCCAGTACCAATCGGCCTAGCACAAATGCGGGTGCCAGTCGGCCGGCAGCAAACGCCAGCACCAGTCGGCCTAGCACAAATGCGGGTGCCAGTCGGCCGGCAGCAAATGTGAATCCCGAGCCAAGGGAAGGAGAGAGCAACACCAGGGAAGACACTCTCCCTGGCAGAGCTGAAGGGTTTAGGGAAGCACCTGGTTCGAAACCTAACTTTGTCAATTCCTTGATAAAGTACAACCGGGCATTTCTTGAGTCCTACCGGATATTGCTTGACGGCAGTGAGTTATTGCTGGATTCAATTGTCCAGGAGCAGCAGGATATCGTACCCACACGCCAACCTCGCTGTCCTCACATCGCTGTGGTTGTTCCACCTCCCCCTGCTGCTCCCGCTGCCACTACCCCTGAGTCCCGCGTTCTTCGGTCGTCAACATCGGCTCGGAAGCGTCAGGCTGAACCGGCTTCTCAACCATCCAGTTCAAGGCGTCGAGTGCTTTGATGCGCCGTTTTCTGGGCCGCGGGCGACTGTGGGATCTCCCAATGGATCTTTTGGGCTGACTGTCTCGTTGTACTCTATTCTCCGCTGTGGCTATCTCTTGTCTTTTGTCGTTCTTGTCATCTTCAAGTTTTCGTCGTGGCTTTCTGTCTTATCTGGATTCATTGTGATGGTTGTTGTTGAAATAAGCTGTAATTTAGGCTTCTTATTTAGTTCATTGGTTTTGTTTTTTTCCGCATTTCTGATTGCTCAGAGTTGGCTTGGCGCAGGATTAACTCGTCCTATTGGATGCCGCCATTATTGCAAACACAGCCTCATTGTAGAGTATCAACGCACGTTTGTAGGTAGCTGGGGGGAGGATCTACAAATCCCCTAGCTTTCATATTATAGAATCTCCGTCGAGAAAAAGCTGCATGGGTAGTAAGGTGAAGCAGCAGCAAGCCCTGTAGCGACATCGATGCCAAACATATCGTCCGTGAGAATCACACAGGCAAGCCGTCACGATATTCGACCCCTGATAATACGTTTAGACGGTATGTTGCTTTTGATAGTCAACCGAATGAAGCAGAAACTGGTAATTGCCCCTTATTAACCGGTTAGTTATTTCGTCGATGGGTTAGTTGGCTAGAATATAACCAGTTCACGAGCAAGCCAACCTCCTATCTTGAGCCTCAGTGTTTGGGTCAACCAGATTGTTAGTGAGATACCTTGCAAAAAGCCCACGCTTGTACTCAGCATTATATTGGACATGCTGCTGGCACTGCCTATTAACTGGTCATAGGGATGGAGCAGTGACGGATAAGGGCCAGCGGCTTGGGTCCGTTGGCACTGAAGCTCTCGTCCCAGCCGCCCCCACCCGGTTGTTTAGGGAGACAAAGGAGACGGAAAGAGGCGGGCAAGCTGCAGCAAGAGTTGCTCCGTCGTTAGGGGATCTTAGTGTGGGTTTTTCTGGGTGGAGGAAGATAGATTCGGCACTATT
>NW_003456413.1:144487-148359 GCF_000151425.1 Trichophyton rubrum CBS 118892 | reverse complement strand
TCCCTTCATCATGCTCATGCAGGTATCGGCCGGGTATATCAGCAGCTAAGGCGACACTATATCGATAGGCATGGAAAAGAATGTTGCTGGTAGGATTTCAAGCAGTTTACCACCGGGAGCGGACTAAATACCCCCGGCAGTGGCAGGCAAAGGAAAGGCGACGATAGAAGAAACATTGCTGGCATTTCACGATTATATTATTTGAACGGCTGGATTATTCCTAATGACAACAAAGGAAATAGCTTCTTCTCCTATAAGACCGAGAGCGGGATGTCTGTTAGCATGACGGTGGCTTTCCTATCTCTAAAAGTACATTGGAACACAGTCCCTTGCTATGAACCGGCTTTGTGGCTTCCTAGCAGCCACGGATCCTGGAGAAGCTCCTTCGCGGTGGCTCTTTGCTCTGGCATCCAAGTCAGGGCTTTACGGACGAATCGCAGGAATGCATCCTTGTCCCTGGTCTCCAGGCGAGTCTCGAGCGACTCCAGGGTCCGGCCCTCTGGAATATCCGCAAGACCCAGCCATTCGCCTAGAAGACTGACGTTAGCGGCTCCCATATAGAAGAGAAATATTTTCAGTTGAATAGTTATGAATAAAATGATCTACCGTTTTCATCCCAAAAGTCGGCTCTTCTTTCTGGATTTTTGGCTAGGAACTTGGGAGGCGGTGGGCCAAGTGCTGCAATCAGCTGGGCGAAATGCGTGGCATCGTACACGCCGCCATCCACGTCTCTGGCTGTAAACGGTCTTTCAAGCCCTAGGAGGTCCCAAGCCTTGTGCAGGTAAAGTGTTAGTTTGGGGCAAAAGATGGCGCTGAATATGACGTACCGTGAGGCCAACACTCCATACGTCGACGGGATAACTCCATGTCACGTAGAGCAGTGTTTCGGGGGCCCGGTACTCGAGTGGCATGATATCACCGGGATGGGGCCCAGGGCCTAGCCTCGCCTCGCCAAAGTCGGATAGCAGCATGGGGCCCTCCTTTGGCTTGGACAGACGCGATAGATAGATCGTCCGGGAGTCCGAAACCGGCTTCCGGGCAACGGGAGCCCTTAGCTCTGCATCTTCGAGATTTTTAAGCAATGTATTGTCCCACAGCCCTAAAAGCATGTTTCCAGAGTGCACATCTATACTCCGTATATACAAGAATAATACGTAAGCAATTTTTATCCATACAGACGAGAATGGAGAAGTCCACTCCGTACCCGTATGAACAGCTTCCGCATGGCTGTGTAAGGGATCCAGGGCCTGGAGAAGCTCGATGATGGCACCTCTGACGAACGCTGGATCAAACCCGTTGGGGAAGAAGACCAGTTTCATGTCGCGCAGGCTCATCTGGGCGGCCCGGTGGACAAGAACTAGATGCCTGCCGTCTGGTCCGGCCACTGTGAAGGAGTCGAGTAGCTGCCGGATGTTGAGGCGCCCACGATGGGCTGTAGCCGTCTCGATATGCGGCGAGATGTGGTGGTACACGGGTATCTCGCGATGAATGGCAGAGGTATGCACATACACCTTCAGCATGACATACAGATGGTCCCTGTCTCCTTGTTAGCCGTTCTGTACAGATATATAACAGGAGGAGCTGTATGTATGCATGTAGATAGTTACCTGAGATCTCGAGCCAGCCAGACGGTCGAGGAAGAGCCAAACCCGAGTTTCCCCAGCACTTGATGACGCCCTCGGAAGACTTCCCCCAGACGAACAGGGTAGAACCTATCGGCTTTGTAGTCTGGCAGCTCTTCTTCTTCCACCAGCTGAGCAGCATCGACTGTCTGGAAGCCGCTGGCAGGGCGAGATCTTGGTTGCTCAGGCGGCTTTGGGGCCGGCTTCGACTTCCAGAGGCCAGTCCAGAGAGAGCGCACTCTTATCGAAGGGAAGACCAGTGGTGTGCGTGTTACCGGCCGGACGTAATAAAGACGAGTTCCAAGCTCGAGAGATGCCATGGCGGAAGAGACATCTAAACATGCCCATTCTTCCAGCAGTCCCGCGTTCTAAAGCTCCCTGAGAAATCGATGCCAGCTGAGGCTGAGTTATGTTCAATTGGAGGTCTTGTACTTCATTACTCGGATCATATTCTCGCATATGTTGCGCTCGAGATGCATAACTTCACGGTCTGTATATCGAATATAGCTTGTTATCCTCGCTGAGTCAGCATATCAACGTCCTTTTTCGACTCTTTTTCTTTTTGCTATCAAAAAAACGACAAAACGACCGAACTTCCAGGCAGACTGCGAGACGACGACGGAGACGGCGGAGGACGACCAAAGGAGCGACAAAAAGGACCAGAGAGCGCGACGGGATGCCTCCCTTCCAGTCGAAGAAGTTCCGGCCCTCGACGACGGCCGCCTCGTCGCTGGGCGAGCGCCTGGGAGCGCGGTACCGGGCCAACCTGTCTCGACACCCCTTCCTGCTCTTCGGCCTCCCGTTCGTGAGCGTGATGGTGGCGGGCTCGTTCTTCCTGACTCCGGCGACGGCGCTGCGCTACGAGCGACACGACCGGCGGGTGCAGCAGCTGGGCAAGGAGGAGGCGATGGCCCTGGGCTTGCGCGGCGCGGACGAGGACGCCAGCCAGGTGCGCCGGAACCCGCGGCGACGCATCCTGGGCGACGAGCGCGAGGAGTACTACGTATGCTACTACTACCTTCTCTACTGCTGTGTGAATCCTCGCTGACGGGGGCGTAGAAGCTGATGGCCAAGGACCTGGACAGCTGGGAGCAGAAGCGGGTGCAGCGCTTCAAGGGCGAGCCGGACGGGCGTCTCGCCTAGCCAGCTGTCGACGACGAAGTCTTAGACGACGCCTAGAGAACGATGGATAAGGCGACGGCTGCCCCTCGAAACGCCCAAGCCAGCGCCGAAGCCAATCCCCCCGTTGACCATCGCCGGTTGACCTCGCCGTCGCTGGATCTCGCGCTCTTTGACGTCAGCCAAGGGCCTGACTAAGCCCACTGAGACGAGACGAAAAGCGAGCGGAAGCTGATGATTATCATCGATGGAGCGGAGGAGAAGAAGACATCACGGCGAGGCGAGGACATCTTCTCGGCCAGACACATGACGACGGCCTCGATGTAGGATAGGAGGAGCGCTGTGTACATATAGACTACGAGTGATATGCAGCCACGGATAGAATTCGATCTCTCTTTGCTTCTTCTGCTTCTGCTTCTGCTTCTGCTTCTGCTGCTTCTCGCCCTCTTACGTCAACCGGCCAACCGTGGATCGAGACTTCGCCTTCGCCTGGCGCTCAACCACGGTTCGTCTGCGTCCACCAAACCGGCCGCCGACGCTGTCTCTTTCTCGTCTTCATCCCTTGACTTCTGCTCCTCTCTTCCTCCTCTTCGTCTGCCTCTTCGTCCGCCTCTTCTCGACTGCAGATTCTCAGTGGCAGCATCGTCTCCCTCTGTCTTCTCTCATTCTGTCTCTCTGTCTGGCCGGCTCGACCTCGCCGTCGCTGTCCGCTCAGCGCCTCCGTGGCCAGCGCCGCCCTTCTTCCCCGTACGTACCGCCCGCCTGTTCCTGAACCCTCGACCCGTCTTCCGCCTGAGCCTTGTTCGTCTTCTCTTGTTCTTCTCTTCTTCTCTTCTTCTGTTCTTCTCTTCTTCTCTCCTGTTCCTGTGGTTTGCTCTGGTTGCGTCTTTGGTGGCGACCGCTCCCTTATAACGTCATCCTTCGCCGGCCTGGCTTTCTCTCCTGTGTATATAAGAAACAACAGCCCATCGCACCGCCGGCCGCTCTCCCTTGCCACCCCGTACATCTTGTACAGCCCGCGTGTTATCGAGTAGAGACCAGAGAGACATGCGTTGCGGACGAGACTGACTGACGATGGCCTCTGCAGCCGCCCTGCCAGCAGGTGAATAGAACAGCGTCTGGATGATGGCG
>NW_003456413.1:132821-144387 GCF_000151425.1 Trichophyton rubrum CBS 118892 | reverse complement strand
CAGATAACCGCCTCGTTCTTCGGCAGCGGGCCCTTCTCGCCGCGATGCGTGGAGGAATCGTCCACGGGAGGCTACTTTGACCTCGTTGCAAACACGACGGCCGCCGCCGCCAACGATGCCGTGCCCTTCTTCCACCCGTCGGCATCCCGAGACAGGGAGTTCGCCTTTGGCATCCCCCCCAGCACCGGTGCGGGCCCGGGGACAGCATCAGCATCAGCATCAGCATCAGCATCAGGACCAGGACCAGGACCAGGACCAGGACCAGGAACATCAACGGGCACGGCAGCGCCCAAGCTTGTTGTCCCCTCGCGGAAGAGCACAGATAGCCTGCTCGAGCGGCGGTTCAGTGGCAGGACTGCTGCAGAGCGGGAGCCCGCTGTCAGCTCGCCGCTGATACACCAGCAACACTCGTTCACCCCAAAACTGCCGCCAAAGGGACCCTCCAAGTCGGCCTTTCATCCGCTGCTCGAGGAGCCCTCGCCCTTCGCCTCCAGTGCCTCGACGCCGCTGGTCGCCGCCTCCTCTGCCGCCGCCGGTGTCGTGGCCGGCGGCGCCAAATACGGCGGCCATCATCTTACCTCGACTCCGGCGGCTGCCCAGATCAACAGGATTCTGTCGCCGGCGGGCCAGCACAAGCCGTCGGCCATATCCCTACATAGAACACATTCGATTCCCGTCAGCCACGATCTCGGTGACGCCAAGATGGTCACGGCCGAGCGATGTCTGGAAATACTGCGCTCGTCCCAGAGCGAGACCCTCCTGCTCGACGTGCGGCCCTTGCTGCAGTTCACAAAGGCCCATATCAAGGGCTCTCTCAATCTCTGCATACCCACAACCCTCCTTAAACGGCCCTCGTTCAACCTGCAGAAAGTCGAGGAGACCTTTGGCACCGGACAGGACAAGTCCAATTTCAACCGGTGGCGGTCAAGCACCCGCATCATAGTCTACGATTCCTCCACCAGCCTGCCAAAGGACGCGGCCTTGCTGGTCAGCTTGCTCCAGAAGTTCACCAGAGAAGGCTGGAAGGGCGAGTCTCTCGTCCTCACTGGCGGCTTTAGCCGCTTCTCAACTCAGTTCCCCGACTGGATCGAGAGCTCTCTACCGCCGGCGTCCTCATCATCATCATCAGCTGCCGCCGCCGCGGCCGCCGCGTGCACCTCTCCTAACTCATCTTCTTCCTCCACGGCTCCGGGCCGTGCTAAGAATAATCTATCTATCAGTCTTACCCTCCCGACAGCCCCATCAATCGCCGGTGGTTGCGTCATGCCCACTCCTTCGTCAAACCCCGTCAATCCCTTCTTCTCCAACATCCGCCAGAACGTTGACCTTATCGGTGGCGTTGGCCAGCTTCCCGTCACCCTCCCCGCTGCAATGGACGAGGCCACCAGACGCTCCTTGCCAGCCTGGCTCTCGCGCATTGCCAATGCTGAAGATGCCGGAAAGACAGCTGCTGTCCGGTTCCTCAACATCGAAAAGGGTGAACAGAGCCGTATGCAGCAGGCCCTTTCTGCTCCTGGGACATCCACCAACATCGAGGGACAAACTCCCGGCAAGCGTCCTTATAGAATTGCCGGCATCGAAAAGGGGTCCAAAAACAGATACAACAACATTTATCCTTACGACCACTGCCGTGTCAAGTTATTAGACACCACCGAGAGCAGCTGTGACTACATTAATGCCAGCTTTATCCGATCTTCGCGCTCCCACAAACGCTACATAGCCACCCAGGCCCCTATGCCTGCTACATTCAACGTACACATCCCTCTCCTCCTCCTTCTTCTCCTTCTTCTTTTTCTCCATATGCTTTCTTTGTAGCCCTCCATTTTACTAACGGTCTGTTTAGGACTTTTGGCGGGTGGTATGGGAACAGGATGTACGGCTTATCGTCATGCTAACAGCCGAGACGGATGGAGCGCAGGTCAAATGCCACCCATACTGGAGGTCTGCCGACTATGGCAATCTACGTGTCCAGCTCGTCAGCGAAGGCGCCATCCCCCTTGACCGGCGACAATGCGAGCCATCAGAGACCGGTTACTTCATTATCCGCCACTTCAGCATGACCAACTCCAAGGAGCCCTTCGAACCCCCGAGAGAGATCACCCAGATCCAGTATTCGGACTGGCCCGATTTCGGCACTCCAGCAAAACCATACCATCTCTTACGCCTGATCGAGGAATGTGACGCTGTCGTGAGCGGGTCGACCGGCCGCTCCTCTCCGAATCATCAGGACAATCCAGACCCAGCAGGTCAACGCAGGGTGATTGTTCACTGCAGTGCGGGCTGTGGTAGGACAGGAACCTTCTGTACCGTTGACAGCGTGATAGACATGCTCAAGCGTCAGAGGAAGGCGTCCCAGAGCTCCGATAGGACGGAGCCAAGCTGGGTATACGAGGACACAACCGACCTTGTGGCCTCGACAGTCGAAGATTTTCGATCCCAGAGGTTAAGCATGGTCCAGAGTTTACGCCAGTTTGTCCTCTGCTACGAGTCCATCCTAGAATGGTGGGCAACTCATACCTGAAAAAGGAAAAGACACGAGCGAGAAATACGAGGTGTTTCCTCTACTCCTTTCGGGTCCCCCATATTGACTACTGGGGGATTCTCTGTATCGAATACTTTTGCCTCTGCGGTGATTGTTCTAACGTATTTCAGAAAATTGGAGGTTACATAAACTGGTGTTGGAGTTGTAGACCGGCGTGCTTTGCGTTCTCACTTGCGTTCTATATATACTTATCACGTTCTTCGTACAAAATATATCCTTAGCCGCGAGTTTTGCTAGATCATAAAATCGATAAAAATCGATAGAAAACGATGCTGTTGCTGCCTAACAGAGCCTCAACCTTAAAAGAACAACGCCAAGCGATAAAACTACTCAGCCCGCATCGACTATTAAAACAACAACGACAACAACAACAACAACAACAACAACAACAACAACAACAACAACAACAACAACAGCTCCAGACGCTGACTTCGTTCATCATCGTCGTTATTCTTACTATTTATCTCATTCCTATATCGCGTCCCGCTGGGGCCTGGAGCTCTGTAACCCTGCTAGCCACGATGGCAAAGATCAATAGCCTGCTAGATCTGCCGGTGGAACTCCTCCAGCTGGTGCTCAAGTGCTGCTCGACACCCAGCTTCCTCCAGCTTATCCGTACTTGCTCGACGCTCTCTACAATTGCTAAGACATGTCGCGAGGTCCTGCGCCATCAGCTGCTGAAGCTGCCTGGCCCGTTGGAAGCCGGGGATGATGGCATCCCTTTGGAAGGGCTGTCAACTGCACAGCTATACCAGGAGCTCATGTCGAGGGCAGATACTCATTTATACGGGGCCAATTTCCACTCTGATACCACACTATACACGATGGAAGAGGGCGTGATAGATACCAAGGCTTCTTCCTTCTTTTCAACCCCCCATGAGGAGCCGCAACACTTCGCCCATCCATCACTCGCTTTGGTTCCAAGGGGCAGTGCATCCGTATACCTGTATCTGATGGGTCACCCAAGCCTACGCCCGGAGGAAACAATGTTATGCGCAGGCAAGCTAGAGTGCCCGAGTGACATCCCTGGTGAGATTGAGATACTACGCGTTGTCAACAGCCGTTCATACCCAAACATCATATCAGTGCTCCAGCGCTACAACCCTCGGGCGAACCCAGCAGACTCGCCCTCTATGCACCCGTTTGTGGAGGAGACAATGATGCCGTATTACTCTGCTCGCATCCGATTGGTTCACTATTCCATCGACTCCCCCAAAGGCGGATGGAGGCCGACGGTGTTTACTGTGTTCCCCACTGAGCTGGAAGAAATATACACCCCTCTCGCAATTGATGTCGTCGACCAGGAGTGTGTTGTGGTATCGTGGCAGCACAAGGAGTCACCACGGGTCACCAAAGTTTGTCTGCACAAATACGATGAGTCTGACGTTGTGGTTCGAAAGGGCGGCTGTTCATGTAGGTTTGGCTCTTCAGATTAGTGCCCCTAAACCCTCTAAATGTCCTTGATAGGCTGACGGGATTGGCTCTTCACTATAGACGTGGAATACAACACGACTACATTGGTAGATGGTGATGAAATAGCACGCCGACGGCACTTCTCGGATTCAGCCATGCATCTGCCTGATCCAATTGTGCAAGTTCGCTTTAATGACCGCCACCAGCAGGTCATATACTGGCATTCGTCGTCCATAATATACGACCAATTCCAACGCATTCTTAGCTCTTCAGATACTTCTAGCTCAGGATCTGCACATCGGGGCCGTCTTCTCGACAACATCTGCTATGCTAGAAGACCCGAATACGACGGAACGTCGCCCCCTATATCTTCACGATTTCAGGTAGGGATCCCCTTTTATGGGTACCACATAAGGAACTTCGCAAACGGAGTTTGTGACTGGTACTATGCATCAGTCGGTTTTACACGCCTGCCTCCGAATGGCCGGGTAGGTGCGTATATCCTCCGGTCAACAGCGCAGTGCAGATCGGACCGATGTGCCCATATTCTTAACCTGGACCGTGGTAGGCGTATTGAACGCTGGGTAACGGTTGCTAAGCTCTGGGGATTTAAACCCAACGAATCCAACCTGACGGGGCTCATAGCTTCCTCGCCCAGGGGTACTCGGCTTGCGATTGCAAACTGGAAGACCTTGTACGTCTGGCCGCTCGAGCCGTACCATGTGCTTATGCGAAACAAGGAGGCATACTATCCCCCTTCCATGTATTACCCTGGAGACCCCGGCGCGTGTGCAAGAGCAAGTACTGTTCCTCGATCTAGCGGGGAGGAGGACTACGAAAAGACAGAAGACGGGTGGAAGGACGTTGTTGAACTGAAGCCCATAATACTTAACTTGGACGCTGTTTGTTTTGGACTAAAGTTTACCAATGGCGAGAACGAACTCACCCTGCTGACTGACAAGGGCCTGATGTTTTGGCAACTTGGTTCGAATAGATCTGCCCTGAGGCTAAAGGGAGTGATAAAGGCGGAGGAAGATGTTGTGGCAGATGAACTAAGCAAAAGACCTTTGTCCTACGGCAATGTTGTTGGCGATGAGACTGAGGCGGAGGATGAGGACGAGGATGAAGATGAGGACATGCATGATGATGATATGGAAGCCGAAGACGAGGATGAAGATGATGACGGGGAAGAGATGGATTTGGATGCGTAGATCAGGTCATAACATTTTGTGTATACGCTCATACTATATACTTTGATGACAACGCCGATTTTCATATTATACACTGTCAAACTGGCCAACGAGTAGAATCAAGACCCGCCGCCTCCCACAGCTAGCAGAAAGACAATCGGCAGAAGCCACCAGTACCTGCTGAACAGTTAGCAATCAACCATCTTTTTCCTGGTATGTATCAGGACAAGGAGGGGCGATCTCACTTTTGGAGCAGCGAGTTCATCAAGGGAACCTCCGCCTGCTCGTCATCTGCATCGTCTGCTCTTCTTGCAATGGGCTTGTTCAGCTGCGGGACAGCAGCAGGTCGGGAGCGGATAAGCTGCACCTTCATCTGCAACGGCTTCCCGGCCTGGTTCAGATGGCTGCCTGCGCCGCCCGTGGATGTCGACGGCGACGAAGGTGAAACTCCAACATGATATACACGGTCCTCGGGATCCAGGTAGAGGGAGAAAGTGGGCGGGGGAGAGCTGCTCGAGGGAGACGACTGGAGGAGGGCGCGGGAGGCTAGGACGCCGGCCCAGGTGCTCGACTGGGGCGATGTGCCGATGCGGACCAGATCACCGGCTGCGTCAGGGCCAGAGGGCTCGGGAGGAGAGTAGGAGATGACCTTGGACCGCAGCGTAGCCGGATCGTAGCTTATCTGCGCGAGCTCGACTGGTTTCGAGGATGCCGTGACCGGTTGGTAGAAGAGCTCTGCCTGCAGCATGGCCGCAGCAGAGGCCACGCTGGTCGCGGCGAGCAGGACAGACAGCAGCCTCATTGTCTCTGCTCGTGTTTTCCTCCGCTTCCTTTGCCTCTCTTTGTCTTCTTCTTCGTCTTCGTCTTTAGCCTCGTTTTCCCCGTCTTTTGTTGACGTTGAAATCGATGAAGAGAGTTGGTGATATCACGTGATCCTACAGCTACGCACCTTTTTTCAACGTCAGCAAAAAAACGACGACGACGACGACAAAGAAGAACAAGAAGAAGCAATGGACGGAGGACGAAGATCGAGCTGAAACTTGCTGGCGGGAGGAGGATCGACAGTGCTGGGAGTACCAATGGCACAGGAACAAGTCGAGCGTTGCCTCGCTGTCGCCCTCTTCCCCTCTTCTCTGTGGACCGGCGATGGAGTCGACGGAGAGACGGCAGGACGACAACAAAGCAAAAGACGAACGACCGGCCGATGCACGATGAGCAGACGATGGACAGGAAGGACGATGCGTACGCAGTGGAGAACGAGGGCGCGGGATGGCGAGGATCGCTGCAGGCCAGATCCTGGCGTTGGCTGTGGGCTGGTGGGTTCAGCGTTGAGCCGGTACTTGTAGTAGCAGCAGTGGGGGGGGGTTTCTGTCTACTTTACCAGGCAGCTCTACCGCAGCTCACCTCGACTGGCCGTGCGGACGACAGTTATATAAAAGACATCAGGCCCGAGAAATCAGTTAGGGAGACTGGAAAAGGAGAGGCGAAAAAGGAGAGGTCGGAACAGCCCAATATTCGAGAAGATAGACAAGGTCCCATATCAACCCCCAAGCTTTCACGCAAAAACGGCTCAAATAATCCGGCTAACTAACAGCAGCTCCAGCTTCGTCGCGCTCGCCGGATTCAAGGCTGCATTCTTTGTCTGCGAAACAGGAATTGCCTCCTTTTTCTGGCCTGTATTACGACCCAAATAGCGCCCTTTCCAGCCCTACCGGCGAGAGTCCCCTCTGCGAAGCCGCCGGCCGGCCCGCCAGGAACACACACCCACTTCCACGCACCTCTCTCGTAGGACATCCAAGGCAAACGGCGTGGGGAGGAGGAGTCTGCGCCAGAGAAACCAGAGTTGCTGCGTATTTATACCTGCGCCTACACCCTTCACCATGAGCTCCTTTCAACCGTCCCAGCAGGTCTCGAGACAGGCCACCATGGATCCCAGGAACGAGATCAACCCGTTGATGGATCACTTCATCGGCGTCGATGTTGGCACCGGCAGTGCCAGAGCTTGCATCATCAACGATAAAGGCGATATCGTTGGGCTGGCATCCGAAAACATCGGTCTCTGGCAGCCCCAGCAGGGCTACTATGTAAGGAGTCTCTCTTGCCCCTTGTCGTCTTATGTTCTGCCATCATACCTATACCTTGTATCCTTGAGACTGACGACTAGATGTGGATAACTAGGAGCAATCGACTGCCGATATCTGGAGATGCATCTGCATGTGTGTCCAGCGAGTTATCAGCCAGCACAACATCAACCCACTCTCCATCAAAGGCATCGGGTTTGACGCGACCTGCTCACTAGCTGTCTTCGCTCACGATACCGGCGAACCCATCTCTGTCACTGGACCCAACTTCGATACCGAACGCAACGTTATCCTCTGGCTCGATCATCGCCCCGTGGACGAGACCGAAAAGATCAATGCTACCGGCCACAACTTGCTCCGATATGTCGGAGGCAAGATGTCCATCGAGATGGAGATCCCAAAGGCCCTCTGGCTCAAAAACAACATGCCAAAGGAGCTGTTTGATAGATGCAAGTTCTATGACCTAGCAGACGCACTCACTCACCTGGCCACTGGCAACGAAAAGAGAAGCTTCTGCAGCGTAGTCTGCAAACAGGGATATGTCCCTGTCGGCGTTGATGGAAGCATCAAGGGATGGCAACCCGACTTTTTAAACGCAATTGGCTTGGAGGACCTTGCTGCCGATAACTTCAAGAGGATGGGTGGCGTCAACGGAGAGGTATGACTGAACTCACCAAGCATAGTATTTCTACCGAACATGAGTGACTAACGCAGGGGTGACAGAACGGAGAATATCTGAGCGCTGGTGAGCTGGTTGGTGGACTTTGTGAATCCGCTGCCGCTGAACTTGGCCTTCCTGCTGGCATTGCAGTCGGTAGCGGTGTGATTGATGCGTACGCAGGGTGGATCGGGACTGTTGGTGCCAAAGTCGACTTGGACTCTGATCTGTTGAGCTCTGATGCTGCTAACAACGACAGAACCCAGGCTTTCACTCGCTTGGCTGCAGTGGCTGGTACCTCCACTTGCCATTTAGCCATGTCCCCTAATCCGGTCTTCGTTCCTGGTGTCTGGGGTCCCTACCGTGATACCATAATGCCGGGTTTCTGGATGGCAGAAGGCGGGCAGTCGGCCACTGGCGAGCTGCTTAAACACGTTATCGAAACCCACCCGGCATTCAATGAAGCTCTCTCGGTCGCGGAGTCCTACAACTCTAACATCTACGATTACCTGAATGAACGTCTAAGAGAGATGGCAGCCGAATCCAAGGCTCCCTCCATATCCTACCTTGGCCGTCACTTCTTCCTCTACGGTGACCTGTTTGGAAATAGGTCCCCAATTGCCGACCCACAAATGTCCGGTGCGGTCATTGGCCTGTCCAGCGATAAATCTGTCAATGGACTGTGCCTATACTATTATGGCACTCTGGAATCTATTGCACTGCAGACACGCCAGATCGTGGAGACAATGAACAAGGCTGGCCACAATATTACCTCGATATTTATGTCTGGCTCTCAATGCCAGAACGATATCCTGATGGGACTAATAGCATCGGCCTGCTCGATGCCCGTCTTTGTCCCTCGCTACGTCCACGCTGCAGTCTGCCATGGTGCCGCCATGCTCGGAGCCAAAGCCGCCAGCGCTGACAAGGATGGGAAGACTGAAGGCCTATGGGATATAATGGACCGAATGAGCAAACCCGGCAAGGCAGTTTACCCGACCAAAGATGAGCACGAAAAGAAGCTGCTCGAGGTGAAGTACAAGGTTTTCCTGGAGCAATGTTACAAGCAGCAAGAATACAGGTCAGATGTAGACAAGGCCGTTGTGGGATGGCATTCTTCTTAGAAGGCGCAAAAATGCTAATATGTCTAACCTGCCGTATTCATGGTAGACGGGATCATTTCCTTTACCTTTCTACTGCTTGAGTATTATTATAGGCAGCAGTATAATGAAAATGAGATTTACCCCAAGTCAATTGTATAAGCCGCCATGGAGCCGTCTCAGTAAAATATCATTCAAGAGGCGGGAATTTGTGAAAATGCACATTATCGTTAATTGAAGAGAACGCGATAGAAATCCAAATGACGCTAGGAACTACTATCACAGGCCGGCCAGAACGCCATAAAATAAAATAACAATTCCCTTCATTCCGTTCCCCTAGAAGCCTTTTCGCCTGTATGCGCCGCAGACGGATGCACACTTGTCATTGAAAATGCCCCAATGCAATGCGAAATAGAATCTCGACCCAGCAGCCAAATCGGGGAGATAAAGAGGACATGGAAGAAGCAGGAACGGTGGAAATAAGAGTGGAGAGAGAGGGCATGGAGCAAACAGATACAGAATACTCCGTACACCGAGCCTTAAAATTTGATGCGCAGATGGGATATGTAAAAGACGTGGCCAACAAGATAGGAATTGGTCAAGAGTGGAGAGAAGCTAAAGTCCAAGATACGGACTCTGTTCAAAAGGTTATGATGAAGACAGGATTCAAAATGGATGAGGCACTCGAGCTTGAATCGGTCAAACCTCATCGGGCTAACACCCTACAGGTTCGATGACATACGATAGTTAGTGAAGCTCGCGTATCATTCGGCGTGGAGTAGTAGTATTGCACCAATCGCACTGTGAGAAGTATGTTAATACCATGTAGCTCTCTCTCTCTCTATGCTTTTGACGGCGGTCATTATCATTGGCTTAATTACCTTAGTGGGCGAGCAACCATCGTTATGGTCGATACAGTATTCTCCTCCGCAGGCAACGCATGAACGGAGTACCTCAATCATACAAGACAGGCACTGGTAAAGATACAGCCCTATTAGCACTGGAATATTCATGAGAGAAACCCGAGCAGGAGAAGGCAGACTTACAGTAGGTCCGCATTCCCAACAGTCCCTGCGCATGAATGGTCGATTCTGATACTTGAGCCAAGGTTAGTAAGATTAGATCTGGAGATCAATTGACAGTTAAACGAAAAGGCTGAGCCAAGAAGGTCGAAGATTCTTGGGCGAAATAAAGGCAGGTCTCAGAGGATACACAGCAGCTGTGGGCTTCTGTAGATCAGGCGGCTTTCAAATGATAAACAAGGAGGGAAAAAAGAAAACCGTAGATAAAATACCTTTACTGATAAAGTTGAGTCGCCTGCTGTCTCCAGCCCAAGTTTTTGTACTTTTGGTGGCCACGGCTTGGTTGTATCAGGCAAACATGCAGCACACATCCATCGGTTGCACCTGTGACATCGCCGGCCTCTTAGGCACTCTTCACACTGGGCGATTAACACTGGGGATTCATCTAGGCGGAGAGTGGGAGCCTTGGCGACGGCGGTCTTGTAAGAGTGCAAGGGCGGCGGTGTCAGCAGCGGAAAATGCTGCTCGGGGGACTGCTGCCATACCAGGGGCCCCTCAGGAGAGGTGCGGCACCCATCGCAGCCCGCCGGTCCTAGCGAGACAGTCGCAATGGCAGGAGGCAAAAGGGGGCCAGAGACAGCAGTGATAACCGAGAGAGTATTATCGCCTTGAGGGTGCTGAAATTGGCTGTTGATAGCCTGGTGGTATTGTTGGTGACTCTCATTATTGGTGTACATGATATACAGATTTGGATCGTGTCTGGCGCCCCTACACAGGGGAGCGTCAAAGGATATTACTCCTTGGCAGAGCTGCAGCGTATGCGCCCATCCATTCTGCACCGAGGGCAGTTTCAGGACTTGGCCTGGCTCGCGGTACCACTCGCTGCCCAGAGATAGGCAGCCTGGGCGGTTTGCGAGCACCCCTGATCGATCAACGGGCTCCTCCGCCTGCACGACAGTCGAGCCCAGATCAGAGCGATGTAAGGTGCGGTGATGACGCTGGCGGTGCCGGCGATGGTTTGACGAGTCTCGGTGGCCAAGCGTCGACGTGTTGCAGCCTGGCAGCCTCCTGTCGTCTGATGGGCTGGCGCTGCTGGCAGGAGTCGCAGGAGTTGCCGGAGTCGCAACAGCGATGGGCTTGGGAGAGAAATAGTAGATTCCCTTTACGCTTGGCGACCCCTTGGCGCGGTCGGGCCGTACCGCGTATTCAATGACCTGCCGGAGCTTGTGCTCGTCGAGATGGAGGCATCCCCGGATCGAGAGAAGGGAGACGCGGAAGCGGTCGGTCAAGAGGATGTCTGAGACCAGCTCGGCCGTGACTGGGAGGCCGTCGAGAATCAGCGTCCGGACGTCTTGGAGGACCGACCGTCGGCCCAGGTCGTCGAATATGGTCCGCAGGGGTGCTGAGTAGAGCTGTTCCTCCGCCATGGGCTGATCCGTTATACGAGCAGCACTCAAGTTGCCGTGGATGGCAGGCATCCACGAGAGCTGGGCGCCCTTGCAATTGGTGAGATCCAGATACCGGAACACATACGGAGTGTCCATGATAACGGCACGCAAT
>NW_003456413.1:106081-131899 GCF_000151425.1 Trichophyton rubrum CBS 118892 | reverse complement strand
CGATGGGGCTGGCCTAGGCTCTCTTATGGAAGAGAGACAACCACATATGGAAACCTGACGCAAAGTAATGGTGATATGCGTAAAGACGCCTTCCTTGGAGTATGAAGGGTTTTGAGAAGAAGACAGGTTGGATACCTGGAGGATAAAAAAAAGGATATAAAAAAGAGGCCAAGGACTGTCCCAAGAAGCAATTATTGCAGTTAGTTGATAAAGGACTGAACGGAGAAGAAAAAGAAATTACATATTAAAATTAATAATAAGATCCTGATAACATGAAGATTGATCAAAGGGGTGGCTGGCGAGGGAGCCTTCCTATTAGTTCAATAGTGCTTAGCGAAAGGCTTGAGAGCAAGCCAGCGAATGATACACCCCGAGACGGTACGGGAGAGCAGGGTCGGGTAGGCGGATACCGAGTGGAGTGCCCGTATAGTTAGCCTCCTAGTTGGCTACTGCTTGGTATGGAGTTTATGTATCAAATTATGCCCTGGCCCCCGAGGGAGACGAGGCCGAAGAAACCTGGGGTAAGTCAGTTAGCAAGCCCTCATAGAAGAGTTGGCCATGTGGAAATGGAGGAGACAATATGGAATCCTCCAAACCTCCGAACCGCATGACTATATCCACCTAGGACAGCAAGAAGGTCAAACGCATGCACAGTTACCGCTGGACTTTGTGCGTCGAGTCTGGCTCATGTCGTCTCGGTGCTGGAATGCTGGATGATTTCTCCCTTTGCTTCTGCCATCAAACCCACTCGTATAAATGCCATCGAGGTGCCATAGTATGTGTGCTTTATGCAAGTGGTCGATGGAAACGGCTCTGTCCCATGGTCGAGAGATAAGCAAGGTCAGCTGGCCATAGAGGAGCCGTCCATCCTGCTCGCTGTCCCATCATATTGGTCTGTTTGTATGCGTCAACAACTTTCTTTTTTCGGGGAGAAGTCCTTTTCACTGTGCAGCCTTGATTCCCACTAGTTAAGGCATATTTTAACCCTGCTTGAGCAACGGAGTATTCTAAGGGGACTTTCAAGCTGCTGCACAATGTGTTGTTGATGGACTCGAGCGCCTGCCGATCAATGCCTGTGTGAAATGCCACTTGGCAGCGTGAGTTGCAGCAAGTGAGGGTTAGACATAGACGAAGCATTAATATTTGGTTTCGTCATAGAGCATCGAGTTTACGAGGGGCAAGGCCTTGGGAGTTGCATGCCATACTCGTTGAAGTGGCTCGTTCTGCATGTAGAAAAGCAAGCACAAGCTTTTAGGACCTTCGGCCCCGACTGCGAGTCGGCATAAGAGTCGGCGTGTTTTTTATTATTTGTTTTAGACAGGCAGAAACCGAAGTAACCCCGTATGATAGGGATGTTGGGCGTTGCAGACAGCTGGCACACGCTCGACTGCTGAATCAGTATCTCTAGACAGTCTAAGGTGGTTGTTGAGGTGTGTAAGAAGGAAGATTGCAGTCACGCCCCTGTACGGCTAGATGAGGTCATGTCATACAGCTTCGTTGGTGTAGGAACAGTTGTTGCACAAGCAGGGATGCCCCGGAACTCAAGAGAGAGACGCGGCCTGGCTTGTTGGGTTTGCATATCATCGCTATGTAGTGTACAGAATAGATAATGAAGATGAGGTGTTGATGGCAAAGGCCCCGGCAGCATGCCGTACATTGATAACCTGTGTATCTCTGGTGTGATGCAGTAGACGTAACCATGATGATCCATAAAAAGAAACCCCTCCGTCTGTTGCCAGTCGATATGGTCCGCTCGGGTTTGTAGCGCTTTTTATTTCCACAGCTTACCGAGACTGACCTCCTTGTCATCGTGTTTATTGAGAACCTTGGCTGTTGCGAGATCAAAGTCCTCCTGCGTAACGTGTACTCTTCGCTCTCGCAAGGCGTACATGCCGGCTTCGGTACATACTCCCTTGAGTTCAGCACCAGAGCAGCCGTTCATTTTTTCTGCAATCTTTGTCAGGTTAATGCCACGCGTTAAGTTCATCGAGCGCGAGTGGATGCGGAGAATGTCAGCTCTGGCTTCGACACTACAGTGGACAAATAAAAGCATCAAGTTAGCCTTCAAAATTGGGGTGTGGGAGGGCAGGAGTATACAATAAGTACGTACGAGGGTGGAGGGAATTCAATCTTCCTGTCTATCCTGCCGGGCCGGAGAAGTGCTGGGTCGAGAATGTCCAGCCGGTTGGTAGCCATAATGATCTTTATATTCTTTGTCGGTTCAAATCCGTCAAGCTGATTGAGAAGTTCCAACATGGTGCGTTGTACCTCCGAGTCTCCACCACTGCTTCCCTCTACTCGACTGGAGCCAATACTATCGATCTCGTCCATGAATATAATGCTGGGAGCGTGCTCTCGGGCCATGACGAAAAGCTCTCGAACCATCCTACTTCCCTCGCCAATATATTTTTGTACAAGCTCTGAACCACTGACTCGGATGAACTTGCAGTCTGTATGGTGTGCCACCGCTCGCGCAAGTAGCGTCTTGCCCGTCCCTGGAGGCCCATACAGAAGTACACCCTTGGGCTGTGCGATCCCGAGGGACTCAAATAGCTCAGGGTGCTTGAGGCCCAGCTCTATAACTTCTTTGATCTCCTTGATCTGCTGGTCCAGTCCACCGATCATATCATAGGTACTATCTGGCACCTTTTCGACCATCATCAAAGACACCAGCGGATCGACAGAGGATGGCAGCATCTTCTCTAGCTTGTATGTATCGGACAGGAGAGACACTCGTTTGCCGACGGTTAGCTTTGCTATGTCGACACCGTCCGCAATATCAACCACTAGACACGTCATCCAGTCAGTACTCAGCATACAGTACACGGCTCCTGTGCATTAAATCAAGAGTGGACTTGCCGTATTTCCCTTCTGGGTGGACCTTGACCAGGACCTTTTTTGTACCCATGACCTTGACCACTTCACCGACATAGGAGCCTGGCTGCTGCAAAAGACCCAGCTCTTCCCGCAGCAACCTGACTCTAGAGTTGTAGTCATTCCTCTGCGCCTCTAACCGCCTGAGAACGGCCTGCCCCTGAATGATCTCGAGCTTCATGCTCTCTATCTTGTTCCGGTAATAGCTATCAAGCGCCATGGTGGCCGGCCGGAGGTTTGGCTTTGAGATCGGAGATTCGACTTGATCAACGGCAGGTAGAAAGATAAATCAAATGGAATGGATGTCAAAACAAGCAGAAAAAGAATCGCACGACGGGCTCCTGGAGGTATCTTCTCGCTGATGTCGGCGTTGACCTTATCGTTGGCGCTGAGGATGAGGTTGACGTTTTGCCGTCGTTGTTTTTGTTCGCTGGAGAGAGAAAGCTGAGAGAGGTCCAGCTGACTAATATGAATTAGATAAGAATAGTGACTAAGTTATGACTAATTCTACGGGATGACTAATATTAATAAGCAATCATCTGCTTCGGTCACGTTTTTAGTTTTACCGAGCAGAAAAAGCAACGACAGCAAAACATCCGCAGAAGTCGAAGTCAGCTGGAGGACGACGGCGAAGGAAGACGAAGATATTAAAGGCACAAGACGAGCTGATCTGAAAGGAGGGCTGCCTGAGCTGAGCTGGCATCTGGCGGGCGCTTTCGGCTTCTTGCTCTATCTGCAGCTCTTGAGGGGAACTGGAGGCAAGGTGGTTTATGTGCCTGGTAACGCTCCTTGTTTCCGAAGCAACACAACAGGAGATGTCCTTGATAATAATAATATAGGTCGCTTTACCCAGGAAAATACACCCGTCTCCTAAGCATCGACAGTCTACTATGAATAGCGTTGCACTCACGTGTGGGAGAACTGGTGCGATCCTTTCGTCGTGAAGCTGCCGATATACTAAAAAACACGCCTGCTGTGGTACCACCTACAGCTATGGCCTCACATGCCGCAGACGACCACGATGATACGGAGAACAGCCAGGAGCAGTCGTCTTCCATGGCCTCGAGTCCAAGACAGTTTGCTCCTATCACTAGGACAGAGAGCGAACGCGCTGAAGAGCTTGCGAGGAGTCGGCATGGGTATACTTATGGTCTGCCAGCCACCCACTTTGGAACGGTTCATGGCATCTCAGTGCTAACGGGAAGACAGGCTCCATAGGTACATCTGGTAGCTCCCACGGGGAGTCTTCCGCTTATGACCCGTCGAGATCACCCATGATCGAGGCCATGTCCTCCGAACGAACACCGAAGAAACCTGCAATTTTACGCCGTGTCTCCTCGAAACCACACAGGGGCCAGGAGTTCTCTGTTGATGACGATGTGAGTGAGGTGGAAGACAAGACCTTGAGGCAGCCGGCTCTCTCTGGTAGGTCTACGGCTCGACAGCACTCGTCTATTCGACGCCGAAATGTCATGCCGTCGACAGTACTCACTCGAGTTGATTCCGAGGACGAACGTCAAGATGGTCCAATTGCGAGCGGAAGCCAGGCTGGCGAGAACGAAGAGAATGACGTTGATGATATTGGTGAAATGGCTGATGATGATGGTGTCGTTGATGACGATGATGCTAGCGACGCCGAAAGCTTTACTCTCAAAGACAGGCAACAAGCTATAAACGAGACTCACCCGTTTGGTATCAGAATCTGGAAGCCGGCCTTATACAAGAAACTTCGGTCTGTTGAGAAAACTGCTGAAGGGGATATTCATTCAGTACCTGGACAGCGTGTCAGTCCCTGGCTTTTTCTAGCCAACATTCTGTGGACGGTGGTCTTCGGCTGGTGGCTCGCCCTGGCGGCGTTGATCGGTGCCATTGCTTGTTTCGCCATTGGGTTCTCCCCAGACTCTTCAGCATATGGTAGGGTGTTTTGGGGACTCTCTGGCTACCTGCTATACCCCTTTGGTGCCATGGTTCGCCTGAAGCCCGACGAGAATTATGCCGAAGAGGACGAAGGCGAAGGGAGAAGCATCAGCGAGTACGAGCAATGGCAGAGCGGTGACATTGAACGGGGAGGCCTGTTTTTTGGTCCGATTGCGAATGCTCGCTCGCTAGTAGGACGACGGAGAAATAGTATGGACTCTACCAGTGAGCGAGACAGCCTGCTTGGTAGGACTGGACGGCACCACTCTGATGATAGCGAAACAGCTAGGACCAAACGCCGCCTCTTTGGACGCGGCGAATGGACCACTGGTCGGGTCATGTTTTACATCTTCTTCTACCTTCTAGTCGGCCCGCTACTACTCTCAGTCTCCCTCATATGCTGGATTCTCGTGTTCTGGATACCCATGGGCCGCGTTACGATCATTCTGTTTCATCATCTTCGTCGACATCCCCTTGCACTATCCTTTCACTCAGATAGCACATACACCAGGCTACAGTCAGGCCCTTCATCCTCGATTCTCCTTTGTACCTACCGTGCAGCCGGCTTAAAATATTGGAAATACACTGTTGATGGAACCAACATCTTCCTTATTAACTTACTGGCTGTCGTCTTTTTCGTCATCTTTGATTTCCACGTCTTGCGCAAGATCTTTCCCACAGATAATTTTATCACACATCCTGGCCTGATATTTGTGCTGGCTCTGATTGCTGTGACGCCGCTTGCCTATTTCATCGGGCAAGCCGTTGCCTCTATATCTGCCCAGTCTTCCATGGGTCTGGGTGCGGCCATCAATGCCTTCTTCTCTACCCTGGTAGAGGTATACCTTTACTGCATTGCATTATCCCAAGGTAAAGCCCAGCTCGTGGAAGGGAGCATTATTGGCAGTATATTCGCCGGTATCCTGTTTTTGCCTGGGATATCAATGTGTTTCGGAGCCATCATCCGCAAGACTCAGAGGTTTAACGTCAAGTCAGCCGGTGTGACGTCGACAATGCTCTTATTTGCCGTTATTGCGGCCTTTGGCCCGACTCTCTTTTATCAAATCTATGGCAGAGTAAGGCCCTCTTCGTCCGTTAATGGAATTGACCAGGCTAACCATTGGCTCTCCTAGCACGAACTGAACTGCCATTCTTGCAGTCACGTTAAACTCACAGGAGGCAGAGACTGTCGCCGTTGTTACTTCTCCCAGGTCCCGGCTGTCGATGATGATTTTTTTATGAAGGCAGTACAGCCATACTCCTACTTTGCTGCTGTTCTACTCTTTCTGTCCTACATCATTGGTCTTTGGTTTACTCTTCGGACTCACGCTGCCATCATCTGGTCCACTGACATTGAGGAGAAAAGGCCGCATTCTGATGCCCATAGACTCGTCTCTCACTCACATATTGATCATGCGCATGGCAGTACCAGTCTCAAGGGTTCCATAAGAGACTCGCAGCTATACGCTCGAATCCTTGGACAATCTCTCAAGCATGTAGGTTTAAGTCCAAGCTCTGAACAGTCGACTGCGGCAATTAGTCCCAATGAGGCTGCAACTGTGCACGTTGTACCCCCCAAGGACAAGAATAAGTACCAAGGTCCCTACAATATGAAGATTCCCTCCCTCACTGCAGAAGAAAACGATCAACTGGTCCGACAGGTCACCGAAGTGGCAGCAACCGCGGCCACGGTTGCTGCCCGAGATGCCGCCGGCCCAAGGCATGTATCAGGCACACCCGGAATCAAGACCCCGGTAGGAACCACTGGGACTCCCACCATAGGCCACTCTGAGGAGGCAGGGGTATTTACAGAACCTCACGCCGAGTCACATGGACACGATGCTCCAAATTGGGGCAAGACAAAAAGTTTTGTTATATTACTAGCCGCGACATTGCTGTATGCAGTGATTGCCGAGATCTTGGTGAATACGGTTGATGTAGTGCTACAAAGCTATGATATTGATGAGAAGTTCCTTGGAATTACCCTATTTTCTTTGGTTCCCAACACTACTGAGTTTTTGGTGCGTTTCTCTCCTTAATAATTGATGGGGTATGATCCACGGGAGTAAGAGTACTAACAGGAGTAGAACGCCATTTCTTTCGCAATGAACGGGAACATAGCGCTGTCCATGGAGATCGGCTCTGCGTATGCACTGCAGGTGTGTCTGCTGCAAATTCCGGCCTTGGTACTATTCAGCGCCGTGCATACCTCGATATTTAATCCGTCTGACCTTCTGGAGCATTCATTCAAGTGAGATAACAATCCATCAATGTGCTATATGTGAGCCCATTTACTAACAGTCTTTGTCCGATCTAGCTTGATATTCCCGCAGTGGGACATGATCACCGTCATCCTGTGTGTGTTCCTCCTATCATATGTTTATGGTGAAGGGAAGAGCAACTACTTCAAAGGCTCAATTCTGCTTCTTACATATATCTTTGTCGTTATGGGCTTTTACCTGTCCAGTCTCAGCACGATGGGTGTCCAGCAGCTTCAATCAACTTCTCTCGGCGTTGCTCGGAATGATGACGGCTCATTTCAAGTCAGTGGTTAGAGGATTGTGTCTGTTGTCTGAAGGAGTACATAGCCATATAGGAGGGGAACTATGTTGTTTCCAGTTATATATGTTGCGTTCTGTGGTGGAGATACAAAACTAATTGCATAGTCCAGTATATAATTCTCAAACTGAAATTTTTTGGTCTGCTTGTCATTGCCGTTTGTTTCAACTTGTTTTGCTGTTTGTAGCTATTAGCTAGATAGCTAACTGGACGCCTCAGTAGACATAGTCGAGCGTATTCTGTCGTCCATCCAGCCTGCTGTTTGCTACAAGAATACACGCATCTTGTCGCTATAGCGGCCTCGAAATTTAACTTGCTTTAACCTTAAGCGCCAGAGCTTTCTTATTGGCCAATTTCAATTAACCCTTATAGTACCATCACGTGATGACTTTAGAAGAAGCTGCTTAGCTCATCATTAGTTACCCTCTTCCACCACATTTCAAAACATTTCAAATGGTTCCAATTAAATACCTGATAATAATGAGACTCCCTGTCTCTTCACTTACACCGTAACCGCTCTCATTTTACCCCTTTGTTATTTCTTCAGCTTCTGGCCCAACTCTTCTTGGATGCCATCACCGTCCTATACACAGGCGCGGCAAGCTTCCCTCGGTTTAGCTGCACGGTCAGCTTGTCAAACTGAAGAGAGTCACAGAGAGCAACAAATCTAGCTATACACAGTTATAAATCCGTACAAAAGATAGAGATGAGAAACTAAGGGGGAAAGCTAAGCTACTTGATGTTACTTGATGTTTGTTCTAACTAACTTAATAATAATACTGTTATAGTTAGCTAACTTTCGAGATTCTAGAATGTCCAAGATGAGCTTGCGTCACTAAATCTACAATTTAATACGGCTGAGGAGGAGCGGCCAAAGAAGTTTGAGGAAGAGAATCACCAGCTCGTAGACAGATGAATGGCAAAAATGGGACAGGAGTCTGAAGCTATGAACGAAGCATCCAGGTTTTCTTCACTTAAGAGTTATAGGCTTTGAAGGATGATCAAAGTGAACATCAACTTTAACGTCGGCATTATCTTCACGAATCAGGAGTGTTGAAGAGGTATTATCATTGATATAAGCCTTGATATGTCGCCTCTAAGTGGATTGATCTGCCTTGGAGGGTGCTTGATAGCGAGGCTATCCAGCCATGCGTCTTGTCGCTACGAATGACATGACAGGGTGCGCCCATGTCTAACTGCTAGGGTATGATGCAGACTAATTTACCTTGGTCGAGTCGAGTCCTCAGAGGACGCTTGTAGACTTCATTGCTTTCATTTCAGGTTTCAAGAATAGCCACCGTGTCAGGTCGGCTAACCAAGGAGTCCAGGTCATATAGGGTGGTTATATAAGGACAAAGCCGCCAATATCAGAGCTTCATTTGCCTCGGGTCACGAGGAGAAGCGTGGTTTTGTCTTCCCTAGACTCGGGATCGGCGCCCTTTGCATGTTAACGAGGTTAACGAGTTTGGATTTGGTGTCTCTATCCCTTGTCCCTGCAGAGGTCTCCAGCCCCTCGTATCGCGGGGGCGGAATGGCCAAACGACATCCATGTCAGGCATAACGAGCTAGTTTTCTTTGATGGCAGACAGCCATAGCAATACGGCACCGCGGGTGCCAGTGCCGGGGCAATATTTAAATGCGGGGTTTCAGCGCTGTCTTGCAGGGGGAATTCTGCATTTAAATATGGAGGCATCTCTGTGTGGGCTGGCAGGGGCGGGAGAGAGAGACGGTGACAGAAGCAAACCCAGAGTCGGACGGAAGTGTCTGTCTCTGTCTGATATACCGCTCCGGTCTCTGCTGCAATATCTGATAATATCTACTTGGAGAATCGACAATGGTGTCATTCTGCGGAGTGGCAGCCTGCCTGCTGACAGTTGCTGGCCATCTTGCGCAGGCTCAGTTCCCACCAAAACCGGAGGGAGTCACTGTCCTGGAGTCGAAATTCGGCAGCGGTGCTCGCATCACTTATAAGGAGGTCCGTTAGCTGCATAGAAAGTCCACGTGAAGACGCTGTAGCTAACAATCCACTAGCCTGGCCTCTGTGAGACGACAGAGGGCGTCAAGTCGTACGCCGGATATGTCCATCTGCCTCCAGGCACGCTCAGGGACTTCGGTGTCGAGCAGGACTACCCTATCAACACCTTTTTTTGGTTCTTTGAGGCAAGAAAGGACCCTGAAAATGCCCCTCTCGGCATCTGGATGAACGGTGGCCCGGGTAGCTCGTCGATGTTTGGAATGATGACTGAGAACGGGCCTTGCTTCGTCAATGCAGACTCCAATTCTACTCGCCTGAACCCTCATTCTTGGAACAATGAAGGTATGCCATCAGCTTCTGATGGAAAACTAAATATTGCTAACATTGTACTTTCTGTGACTAGTCAATATGCTGTATATAGACCAGCCAGTGCAGGTCGGTCTGTCCTACGACACTTTGGCCAACTTCACCAGGAATCTAGTCACGGATGAGATCACGAAACTGAAACCCGGAGAACCTATTCCGGAACAGAATGCCACTTTCCTGGTAGGTACATATGCAAGCCGCAATATGAACACCACTGCACACGGAACTAGGCATGCTGCCATGGCTCTCTGGCACTTCGCCCAAGTCTGGTTCCAAGAGTTCCCAGGATATCACCCTAGGAACAACAAGATCAGCATTGCTACCGAATCCTACGGCGGCCGTTATGGCCCGGCCTTTACTGCCTTCTTTGAAGAGCAGAACCAGAAGATCAAGAACGGCACATGGAAGGGACACGAGGGAACTATGCACGTGCTGCATCTCGACACCCTCATGATCGTCAACGGATGCATCGACCGTCTTGTCCAATGGCCGGCATATCCGCAAATGGCGTACAACAACACATATAGCATCGAGGCAGTCAACGCCAGCATTCATGCAGGAATGCTGGATGCCCTCTACCGCGACGGTGGCTGTCGAGACAAGATTAACCACTGCCGCTCCCTCTCTTCTGTGTTCGATCCTGAGAATCTCGGCATCAACTCAACCGTCAATGATGTCTGCAAGGATGCCGAGACATTCTGCTCCAATGATGTTCGCGATCCCTACCTCAAGTTCTCTGGCCGCAACTACTATGACATCGGACAGCTTGACCCCAGCCCATTCCCAGCACCATTTTACATGGCCTGGCTAAATCAGCCGCATGTGCAGGCAGCACTGGGTGTGCCACTTAACTGGACACAGTCAAACGATGTTGTGTCTACCGCATTCCGTGCAATTGGTGACTACCCTCGGCCAGGGTGGCTGGAGAACCTGGCTTATTTGCTGGAGAATGGCATCAAGGTTTCGCTTGTTTACGGTGATCGGGACTACGCATGCAACTGGTTCGGTGGTGAGCTCTCAAGTCTGGGAATCAACTACACTGACACCCACGAATTCCATAATGCCGGCTATGCAGGTATCCAGATCAATAGCAGCTACATCGGTGGACAGGTGAGGCAGTACGGCAACCTCTCCTTCGCCCGCGTCTACGAGGCCGGCCATGAGGTGCCATCGTACCAACCCGAGACTGCACTGCAGATATTCCACCGTTCCCTGTTCAACAAGGATATCGCTACTGGAACCAAGGACACGTCATCGCGCATGGACGGAGGCAAGTTTTACGGCACCTCGGGCCCTGCGGACTCGTTTGGTTTCAAGAACAAACCTCCACCGCAGCACGTCCACTTCTGTCATATCTTAGACACCAGCACCTGCACCAAGGAGCAGATCCAGTCAGTTGAGAACGGCACTGCCGCCGTACGCAGCTGGATCATTGTCGACTCCAACTCGACCTCTCTGTTCCCCGAGGTAGTTGGCTCAGGGGAACCCACGCCAACCCCTATGCCTGGAGGGGCTACTACACTATCTGCTCACGGGTTCTTGTATGGCGTGACATTATGGGCTGTTATTGTTGTAGCTGTTATAGAGCTGGCAATGTAAATAGCGAGTCGTCGGGCCCTAGACGTAAGGAGAATATGGGTGCAATCTACATAGATAAATATAACTAAGGGTTGAAACCGCCGACAAGAGGCACCGAGTAACTAGCGGTTAGTTGAATTAGTCAGGGAATAATGCTCATAGAAATAACAACAAGCCCGCTGTAAAAATGAAAAAATAAACAGCCTCTCTCCTCTCTATTTATAGATTCTCTGTTTCGGGAGAAAGAGGAGCCAGAAAGAGGCAGGCACATTCCAGAGTTAAGGGAGGCGCAACTAACTACGGAGTAGTTAGCTATTTAAAAAGAGAAGCGACGACCTTATATCTATTTATAGTTTAGCTTTCTTTTCCTTGCCATCAAAGCCTCCTCAACTAGGCAGCCACGACCCCCTGGCCTCTTTTCTCTCCTTGTGAGGAAGGTTCCCCTGAGCCGCTTTGTATAACTAGTTAACGAGTTAAAAAGCGAGCCCACCGATTGGCTGCAGCGAGGAAAAGGCAACCTCACCAACACCAGCCAATATCGGATGGCGAATTCCCTGGCGAGATATATTGCCCCGGGCCATTGAGGAGCTAGCTCCTCTTTGCGGATTATCGCTAGACCTGTCTCTAGTTGAAGTAGAAGTCGGATGGATCCTGCTCTTTATACCTCTGCTATTGATGCTGAGCCGCTTCATCGGTATCGACATGGCGGCTAGTTATCATTCCGCCCTGCTAAAAGAGTCATTGAAAGATGGCAGGTACGAGGTCCTGCGCGAGCTGGGTTGGGAGAAGCTACTCAACGGTTTGGGCTGCAAGAGACCAAATGTTAGCCTTCCAACGGGACATACGGAGTGGCATCTCAAGATATAGATGGCATTACGGCTAACTATACGGAGTATTTTCTGCCTGTCCGTAGAGAGAAGGCCTATATGGCTGTGAAGATTTCCGTTGCAGGGAGCGATGAGAATGCAGTAGGCATGTGAGAGCTCCAAATACGAGGGAATTGCGTCTTATCAATCCCATCTCAAACACACAGTTTGCATGCTTGATAGCTTTGACAAACAGGGTCCTAATGGTTCTCATTAATGCGTGGTTTATGAACTGCTTGGGCCCAACGTTGCCGACACGACTGACTCTCACTTTACTAGTGGAAGACTTCCTGGCAAGCTCGCCAAGCCATAGGATTGGAATAACCCAAGGCATAATCCTAATCACTGGTTCCAACCGTGGCCTTGGCTGCTCAATCGTCCAGAGAATTCTTCACAGACGTAGTTTTGCGGAAAAATGTACATGCAAGCAACTGAGAGAGACACAATGCTTGTAGAATGGCGATAAGTCAAGGGAGGAATACACCCTTCATATAGCGAAGATTGCATACACCACACATAATTAAGTATCATTTCCTTCCAGTTGAAGTCCGGGGGGAAACTTGGAGTATACCAACTGGAAAACCCGAAATATGATATAATTACCATATTGCGTGGGCGGTACTAAACGGCGAATCAATAATACATACCAAAACTACCGTCTAGATTGAACATTGAATCGGCCATCTAATGAAATGAGTGAGGTGGGATCTAATGATGGGAGATATATTTGGAAGCTCACCACCTACCATAAACCGCCAATCTTCTGCTCCTTCACCCATGTTATCCAGAGGCATTTCGTGAAGCACGCCAGTAGACTTCTCAACATTGTCCATTGTAGCCACGCGGCTAAGTATGGATAATGATGCTGCGGATGCATCTTCAAGAGCGCCTATTAAAGACCTAGGAGTGCAATCCTCCACTAGATATTTTAGGAGTGCTTGAATGTGGGCATCAATTACAAATATGAGCAGGTGTCCCTTGATGTTGGTTTCGCCGGCTTCTATACATTGGATAGACCAGGCTTTCGCGTTTTTCAGAACTGTAAACAGATCTTGACTCAAGGGTATTGGGACTAGGCTTTCACTATCTTGAATCAGTGCTCTAAGCTCTACTGCCATAAGCAGGGTAGCCTGAAGCAAAGCAGTTCGATAAAATCCCGAGCCGCAAGTGGCTAGGAGAGTTAACCTATCATGAGGCGATGAATCAAGGCACTTATTAGACTGGCGAGGTGGGAAGGAGGAAATTTGATAGACGCTATGCCATATTTTAGAAGCTGCCTCAATAATGGCCTTTCTAGTGAATGTGTAAGCTGATTCTTGCAAAGATATACCGAAAAAAAGGTATATGCAGCAGGAAAGATACCGTTGCATAATTAAATCAACTGCACGAAACTCAAACAGAGGCAAAGGGCAAGGTCTGCGAACATAGCCTTGTATAGTCTTGCATAAAGACTTGTAAACAGATCTGAGTTCCTTGTCAAGTTGAAGAGCTGTTTCGTAGGTGCCTAAAGAACCGTGACTATTCAAAAAAGTTATCCCCGCTAAGCGCTGGGGCAAAGTGTCACGAAGAGCCATGGAGATTGACGTTTGGGTAAATTCATTCTTTTTTATAGCAGTAGAATCCTCGATTTGTTCATCATCGAAGTTTCTCGGAGATTTTGTGTCGAAATCATCAATAGAGAATAATGGAGGTCCTCCGGAAGTTAAGCTCGACTGAAGGCAAACTTCAAGAATCGTATTCCAGACTCTACGACGCATTTCTGCCACAAACAAGGTATTTCAAGGTATTCCATCAAGGTCTTTATGCAGCCCCATATAGATTGCTCTTCTTAACAAGGTACCGACTGACACCCACATCGGATCTCCGTCGATGTCTACCGTTTTTTGGGCAAACAGAAGTAACAGATGTGACTGTAATGATTGAATGTTAGATCTTAATTTGAATTTAGGGTCCAAAAGCCAGGCCTGAGCTTCATATATCCATTTATTTGCCAGAGCCCGTAAAGAGAAGTCCTTGTCGTAGGTGACCGCACCGATAGCGAGTACTAACTTAACCTGAACTACGAAAGCGTTGTTGACCGCAGGGTCTACTGCAGACAGGAACAGTGTCTCATAGTCTCTTCTAAAGGTTGGGATGTGCAGAATTCGATACACAGATTCTATCGTCTGGAGGTAACAGTCCACAAGCTCGTCAGACACCTGTTTGGAAGGGAGATCTAGAGTGAGATTGATAGGGCCCGAGGGTACTCGCCGCGGCTTGATGGTTCTAGCCAACGCCTTACACTTTTCAATATTGGAAAGAGCAATAGGTTGGTTGTGTTGTAAATGCTGCTCAACTGTCCCACAAATGTCATCAAACTAAATAGCTGTCATTACCTGATGCTCGAAAATTTTCCATGTGGCACGGGGCTTACCAGAGAAATCAGATTCACCCAATGACTTTGACCAAACGAACGCCCTTTGTGTGTGGTAGTACCGGATATAACAAGAGGTCCACCCAGCAAACCAGCCCTGCGGTGGGTCTGAAATGTACCGCCGAGCTGCGATGATGTCTCTTCTATTCTAGGCAACAAAGTGTTGTGGTTATTTGGGTTGAGAGTGTGTGGTTGATTTACTCCAGAGCCAGTCCTGGCGCTATCCATAAAAACTGTAACATTGGACTGCTGGCTTACCGCGGCAGATCCATTGGTAGACCTTTCCGTCAGCGAAGGCGGATAGCTCTGAGAAGCAGGTCTTTCACTGGATATACAATCTGTACCTTTTATATTTGACCCTTCAACCGAGATAAGCGCTGTCGGCTTATTACTGGTATCGAATTGTGGTGGTAAAGGCACCGGTTTATGCTCATAAAGACATGACCTGGCCCGAGACCGTACACAGTTGCTACAAGGCTGCCCTCGGTTGCACCGAATCTTCCTTCTCCGGCAAAGGGAGCAGGCCCTATACGACCTTTACCATTAGCCTTGATAGCGAGGTAATGAGGAAGAGGTGGAGATAGCTTACACGGGAGGCCTAGCGCCAACAAGGTAGAGAGCTGGCGGTTAATGATACCAAAAATAAAGTAGCAGGAGTGCTTAGAGTAATAATGGTCATCATAACGGACGTCTGTTTTGTTGGTACCGGCAAATGATGCAGCTATCAGTTTGACCACGGGAGCCAGAGGTTAAAGGTTGTTGTCGAAAAACAACGCCGCTGATTGGTAGATCCCGGAGTTTAAACTCTGTAAGCTTACCTAACCAACCCGTTGAACTTCAAATATCACGTGACTTTGTTTTTGGTCCGTATCGTCTCCCATTTCCCGCCGCTTCGGTAAGGTACTGTCAGTTTTTGTATTAGTCATGTTATCTCGCTACACCTTGCTTAGCACATTCGATAGAGCTCAATATTTTCATTATCCTCCTTTCTGACAGGTACCACCTAATTAAGGTTGGCGGGCGGCTCCGAGCCCAAGTCCGAGCCCGAGTCTGGCTGCCGACCGCCGACCTGGACGTCAACAGCAAATGCACCACAAGAAGCCGAACAAAAGAGCCCCTGCCGCAGCGCTGTAGCCGACACCTATGTCAAATAGCTCGCCCAGCTTCGATGCATCCTTCACCTCATTATCAATCAACCGACCATGCAAGTCCACGGTTCTACCGAGCCTCTCTCTGCAATAATAGTCAATAGCCCTACAACGGCTGTTTTTGTCAAATCGAATGAGCCAAAGTCTGCGAGTTTTAACAACAAAGTGGATTACTTAGTCAGCGGTGGTAACTTCAATTCACGTGATTTTGTCTGATTAGTCATCCTGCAACTCCAAAAGAGTAGAGGAAAAAAAACATCAACAACGACGAGGAGGAAGCAAAACTTCGAGCAAGCAAGCAGAGAAATTAACCCGGCGCGGACCTTATCTCCCTCTCCAGCGAGCAAAAGAGCCCACAGCGATGTTCCAGGGGCTTGGTCTTAGCCAGTCGCCGGCCTCTACAGGCTCGCTGTTCGGCCAAGGAGCTGTTGAACAGCCGGCCCAAGGTACAGTTCAAGCTCCAGCTCAGCGCCCTTCGCTCTTTGCGCCCAGCTCAAGTAGGATATATCTAGTCCTCTCCAGGCGTGTGTATGTGTGTGTGCCGTTGCTGACAAGTATGATAGATACCACAAGCGGCCTACAACCTCCTTCTGGCTCGAGCATCTTCGGCCAACCTACCACCGCTGCCCAAGCTGGTCAGACCCCGGCAACAACTGGGCTCCCGTCTCAACAGCCTACCACCGCGGCGCAACCACCCACTCAACCCGCATATTTCAGCAGTCTGTTAGAAAAGGGCAAGAAGCGACCCCTCTCGAGCTTCCAGAATGTCTCCTCCGTCGAGTTGCCCAGTCTCCAGCTTGGTTTGGATGACATTAGAAAATCTGCCCGCGGTCTAGGATCGACCAGTCCTCGCAGAGGGTCTCATATGCCTGCCATCACCGAACATAAAATGTAAGTGGTGACCATAACTACACAGTTCGTCTCGAGGATAGCCTCCTAATTTGCATCCAACAGGCTTTCATCTCTCACCGCATCTGGTATCTCTCCGGGAAAAGTGCTGCAAGACCTCCACACCTTCAATACACAGACAGGTACCCCGGCAGTTCCAGCTGCACCGGTGCCAGCTCCGTCGGTATCTTTCGAACAAGAGTCCTTTGACCCCGATAACCAAAAGTTCCTGCGGCGGGTGCAACAGCGCGGTAGAGAGGCTATGATTGCCGAGAGCCTGGCCAGAGCTCGTAAGGACTTTGACACCTTCCTCGAGGACAAAGTTAGTCTCAACTGGGACGAACAACGCCAGAAGATCTATGAACATTTTGGACTGGTATCAAAAGATGGCACTGGATCTGGCAGCTTCGGTTTCTCCAGACGTGACCAGGGCGGAAAGGCAGACAGAGATGAGCATGCAGGCTTTCAATCTACCAGCCGCAAAAGCGTTTTTGGCCGATCCGGTCTATCCAAGTCAATCATAGGCTCTGCCAGCGTGGGCGGCGCCGGATCGATCTTTGCCGACTCTACCACGAGATCTACCGCCTTACCACAGCAAGGTGGCGATTCTAGATCTATGCGGGAGAAGATAGGACATTTTGGTTTGAAGGTCCAAAAGTTAAACGAAATGAGACTCCAGGAGAGGACGTTTCCGGTACTGCATGAGTTTGCTGAAGCCCAAACGGTTGCAGATAGCGATGTGAGTATTTACCCACGCGGATTTGGTTAACAGCAATGTGAGCTGACTTGCAATTTATAGGCCCCAAAACAGCTTACTGAAGCCTACCATGCCCTGATCAGTATCACCGATGAGCCCGCTAGTTCAGTAGGCTATTTTGAGCCTGGTGCTCTACGGCCGCGTCAATTCGCCAAGGACTACAGAGAAGATGGCCCCAATTCTATTGAGGCTCTAAAGATGAGAAAACAAATCATTACCGGGTCAAGAAAACATCTTGAACGTTCGTTCTACAGAGAAGTCGAAGAGGCAATCGCTAAAAACCCCCGGGAGGCCCAGCTGGGTGGTGTTCCTACCATTATTAATAAGATTCGAGCTTATATCCGACTGCGTGCAGCACGGAAGGACCTTGCCCCTGACGGAACAGAGCTGCAGATGGTGAATGACGATTATTGCTGGATTCTCATCTTTTATCTCCTCCGATGTGGGTTCATTGACGAGGCTGCAGAGTATGTGAGCCGCGACCCGGGCTTCCGCTCGATGGACTATAAATTTGTCACCTACATGGCCACATACGCTCAGCACAGGCGGCTGCCCCGTGACCTACAACAGAAGATTGGCGCAGAGTACCAGCAACGCCTACGGAATGCGCCGGAGAACACCATTGACCCGTATCGGATGGCTTGCTATAAGATCATCGGTAGATGCGACCTAAACCAACGCCGGCTTGACGGCTTGGGCCAGGGAGTAGAGGATTGGATGTGGCTGCAGTTCGCTCTGGCGCGGGAAGACACCCGGGCCGAGGAGGTAGCTGGTGATATTTTCGGTTTAGAAGATATCAAGAAGGACATTGCCGAAATCGGCCAGAGGGTATTTCCCAAGGGCCAGGAAACCCCTGGTGCCTATGGTATTTTCTTCTTGCTCCAGATTCTCGGTGGGATGTTTGAACAGGCTGTTGCATATCTTGGTTCATATGCACCCATAGACGCAGTCCACTTTGCCATTGCTCTTGACTATTATGGTCTACTACGCGTGTCGGACTTCTATACCTCTGGGGATGAGCTTTGTAAGTTTTCCATCTTTTATCCACAAATACTTGGGTTTATACCTTTTACTAACTTATTTCAACAGTGTCATTCACCACACGCCAACTTCCGCAGATCAACTTCGCAGCCCTAGTCATGCAATACACTGGGGAATTCCGACTAGGGAACGTTGAAGCCGCAGTGGACTATTTCACTCTCATCTGCTTGAACACAGATCTTCCCGGAGAACTGGGAAAATCTCAGGCTGCCGTATGCCACGAAGCTCTACGCGAGTTTATTCTTGAAACACGAGACTTCGCCAAATTGTTGGGTGATATCAGATCCGATGGGACTCGAATCAAGGGTGTGATCGAACAGCGATTGAAACTAATCAACCTCGATGACCAAGAAGAGTTCCTCAAGGCTGTCACTGTTCAGGCGGCCGCTGTAGCCGATGACAAGGGACTTACTGCAGACGCCGTTCTGCTTTATCACCTCGCAGAGGAATATGACAATGTTGTCTCGATTCTCAACCGGATCCTCTCTGACGCCGTTTCTGTCCCACTTGGTGAGGCAGCCATCAAGATTGAGCCCGTTAAGCCACGAACAGGAGGCCAATCCTCAACGGCAGCACCCCTTGAACCAGGGTGCAGTCTTAGCCTAACCTCAGTGGATGATCCCATTGTCTTAGCTAAGAACATGATCAGCCTGTACAACACAAATGCTCTTTACTACCAGAAGATCCACCCTACCAATCGCGAGGCATGTGGTCTTCTCCTGCGCATGATGGAGGCCAAATCAAAAGTCGAAGCAGGCCAGTGGGCCCCTGCCTTGGATGTAAGTTTTTCGCTATTTAGCACTATATCTCTTCCAATCGTTCCCGAACTAACATGTTTCCAGGATATCAACAATCTACAAATACTACCGCTCACTGCCCAGGGTTCAGTCACCTACGTCCGCAGCACGGTTCAGGCATTCTCCTCTCTACCTCCCGTCATTGCTCGGAATGCTGGCAACCTAGTGATATGGAGTATAATCTGTATCAACCGCGAGCGAGAGAGGATGTACGCTGGAGTTTACGAGAATGATATGCGGCAAACTCTTCTTGACGAGCTTGTGCTCATGGCAAAGGATCTGATGGTGTTTTCTGGAATGATCAAATACAAACTCCCGCCTCGAGTCTATGAGACATTGGCTAAGGCTGGTGGAGATGTCGGACTGTCCCTGTAAATGACGAACTCTTGATATCCTGTTTTATTTACCTTTCTTTTCCATTACTGCCCGCCAACATAATGCCACTTTAGATCCACGAAATAATGGTGCATCTACTCATCCAACGGGTTGGTGCGATAGACTGGACTCGTCGCTTACCACATAAACTGTTTCACCTCATTCTGTATGAAACAACAGCCAGCATCAAGCCGCCGATACAAGGCTAAATAATGTTGAGAATGATCCCATTACGTAATAGATATGAAATAAAGCCGTGCCAGTCAAATGATTGTTAGGAATAAATGTGAACCAATAGAAACTCCATCCTTCGCATAAAAGCCGGCCTTTCAGCCAATGATAATCGAGATAAACAGATCATCTGACTAATCTGGTGCTAGTCCGAAGAGGTAATTATAACGCAGCTAAACCAAGCCTGTTATGAGCTTACTAATCCATTTGGCCGTCACACAATAAATGGGTTTCTTCCTTCTTTTCTGCTTCTTTCCTTCTTTTTCGTGTTCAATCTTCATCTTCGACCTTGATCCGTTTCGTCTGATATTCCATTATACATCGACGTTAGCGTTGCTGAAAGTATACTGAAACTTCGAGCTTGTTTGTGTTTGTGTTAGTGTATATTTACGTGTTTGCTGGAGGCGACGGCAAACATGGAGGAACCTCATACTAGCACAGAGCAGCCAGAGGGTACTGAGCTACATCAGCACCAGTCTCATGAAGATACGGAGATGGAAGATGAACCTGAACTAGTCGCGGAAGAGGAGATGGACGATGGTGACTCCAGACTCCAGGCTGATATACATGCACAGGTCGATGGGGATAACTCCCAGGCGCACCAGTCTCCTCCAGGTACTAGACCAGAGCATCCACAGACTACTGGAGAAGCCCCATCATCGGCGCCGCCATCATCAACATCACATCCGCCAGCAAATGGCGGCACTGCCGGAACCCAGTTCCAACTGCCACCTGTAGAGAACTGGCGGCCCTATGTCAACCCTCCAAATCTGGGCCGGGTCAGACAGCTGCTATTCGAGGTCAAGGAACCAGTCGAACTTAGCCTCGAGGAATTCACTATGTACTGGCCATTTATAGATAATATCTGGGTTAAACAGCGGTCCACATCTACCAAAGATGGCCTGCATATAACGGATTACTACATGTGCCGCCTGCGCCGACCAACTTGCAAGCGGCCACCTCAGCGCCCGCTGCCAGACGGCAAACGGCCCAGGAACAAGGTCGTCCGCGAGGGAGGAACTTGCAACTTTCAAATCCGAGTAGTCAGGTTTGAAGGAGCCCATACTACAATCACCATATCCCGCAGCCCTAATAGTAGCAGTGCCCATTCACATGATTTGGACTACATTGACAAGGTCAAGAAGAACTCTGGTGTGATGGAGTACGTCCGCCAGGAGGCTGCCCAGGGCTACCTTCCGGCATCTATATTTGCAAAGATAAGAGAGGACCCTCAACAACTCGAAGCTGCTGGTGGAAAGCATCTGACTACGATTGATGTTCGAAATGTATCCGGAAAGTGGAGATCGAACCATCCAGGCCTCACCCTTCGGCCGCATGAAGGCTATGCCTACCAGAATGGACTGGGCGTCTATAAGGTACAGGACGGACAGCACATAAACCGTCCACCAGCCATAATCGCCCATCCCAGAGCGATGAATCTACCTGCCAACGTCCTCCCGTTTCCAACTTTCCCTCTGGATTTCTTGGAGCCGTATCTACCAAAGATAGGGGAAGATCATAACTATGGCAATGCCAACCCCAACAGCGGAGAGACCAAGTTTCCGCATGTTACCCTTACTTACGCACAGTCTATGGATGGTAAAATTTCCAGCAAGCCAGGTGTCCAAACTGTACTCTCTGGTCCAGAATCCAAGGCAATGACGCATTATTTGAGATCCCGTCATGACGCTATAATAATTGGACTTGGAACTGCTTTGGCTGATGACCCAGGCTTAAACTGTCGATTAGAAGGTGCTGGAGGCTTCGGTGGCTTTGGGACCATGTGGCAACCCCGGCCTGTTATAATTGATCCCACAGGGCGATGGTCTGCATCAGCCGAGAGTAGGCTGCTGAAGACCGCAGCGGAAGGAAAAGGCAAAGCTCCCTGGGTCATCGTCTCTCCTGGTGCAGAACTCCTTCCGGACAAGCTTATGCTGTTGAAACGTCACGGCGGTGATTACCTGCGGATCAGGGAATATAATCCACACTGGCGACTGAGATGGGAAGCCATATTCGGTGCACTAGCAAATCAGGGTATCCGCAGCGTCATGATCGAAGGAGGAGGTGTTGTCCTCAGCGAACTCCTTAATCCGGAATATGTTGACTTCGTTGACTCTGTCATTGTCACCGTTGCACCAACTTACGTTGGTCGTAACGGTGTGTCTGCATCGCCGGACTCCAAGCAGGACGAACTAGGCAACCCAATAAATGCCCTAACGCCTCACAACATCAAATGGCAGCCTTTGGGTAAGGATGTCATCATGTGTGGGAAGATAAAGATCGCACCACCTCCTCCACCTCCACCTCCAATTCTTCTTGGCTTAGAAGCTGCTGCTCGTGCGGATGAATCCTGAATCCGGGTCTATTAGTCAGTGGACGATCCTGTGGAGTGTCGATAAAGCAGTTTCAGCTTTGCATGCCACTCGGGTTGCCACTTCGAATAGGCCTTTTGCATTTGCGATGCAACAGCTAGGCACTCTTATGATCTACCAGGCTAAGTCATACTCATTGTAGGGATAATGCAAGCGCGCACTTACCCTGCACCGAGACCCTACGCCGGTTTGCAGCAAAGAGTCAGGTATCGCAAGCAATCTCCGCAAACATACCGCGCCTGGAGTTCAACTCATCCCTCTCAGATCAGTCCACCTGGATTCGTCAATGATATCTTGCTTCATCATGGCGGACAAATTCTACTACGCCGGTTAAGCTTATGGCGATCATGTAAGTATGCCTCGATATTCCACCCGTCACTCCCGTTTGCCGACTCTAGGCTAGATAAGTCTGCGGTGGGTGTACCGCATATTGCAGTTACTAATATTATATATAGTGAGCTGTAACATTCCACGACTTCATCTCCTAAAAATGCGCGTATTTTCACTTTCATGATCCATGGATTCGTCAGACCTATTCCTTAGATAGTGGTCGTTAGTTCAGGAACAGCCGCAGCTTCGCTTGTTCAGTAGCACAGCAATATTTCGAGTGGCCAACCTCTATAAAATCGTTATCACACCTTTATTTTCCATGGCTTTATTTATATTATATGTCACAACAATATCTAGCACAGACATATACCTAGTTAATTAATGAATCAATGTAGCTCTATAATTTTACGAGGATGTATACTTCACATATTTAATACTATTAACTTGCAGGAACCAACACCGGCTACTTTATTAATTCTGCCAATCAAGTCCTCGACTTCTGATTCAGTCACTGCATCCATTATCTCTCCCATTGTCCCCCCTATTGTCTGCACTCCTTGTCCTGGTCTCTTTATGTCTTGCTTCCTCTGTCAGGCCCCGAATCGCCTGTATTGTTGCTTACGTAAGCCGGCTATCCACGACGTCGAACTTCGAACAACCGGAAAAAAACAACAACAACAACAACTTCGAAGACTTCTCCTGCTCGTTCATCAAATTCCGCACACGCAGCACTCATCACTCATAAACTCGTCTTGACATTGCTATACCCGTACTTTACTTGCTTGATTCACCCGAGACATCCGTTTTACAGCGATTTTCCTGCCTACCATGGCGCCTGCACGAGCTTCGACGCGTGCCAAAGCAACTACAACAAAAGCACCCACCAAGGAAAAGACCTCGACTACGATGACCAAAAAGGCTGGTGTGAAGAAGGCAGCTACCGCGTCTGCCGTGAAGAAGAAGACTACAGCTTCCGCCTCCGAGACGAAGAAGACAAAGCTCAAGACCGATGCTGCAAAGGCTGCCGTAGGCGCCAACGCGAAAGCTACCACCAAGCGCAAGACGGCGTCGAATGCCCGCGCTACTGGTGCTGTTGCAGGAGCCCCGGCTCCTCCAGCCCGCAAGCGGAAGACCTCTGCCGATGAAGAGGTAGAAAAGGCGGCTGCTGAGCCCAAACCCAAGAAGGCTCGCGTCGCAAAGGCCCCCGTCACCCGCAAACCCAAGCCAAAAGTGGTGATAAACAAGGCTCCTACGCAGAAGCTAAGAGTCTTTGTTTGCGGAGAAGGCAGCCAGGGAGAGCTCGGCCTCGGAGCTGCCAAGGGCACTGTTGACGTGAAACGTCCACGTCTCAATGCCCTGCTGGCGCCCGAGGATGTCGGCGTGGTTCAAGTCGCCGCAGGCGGAATGCACTGCGTTGCGCTGACCCACGATGGCAGGGTTCTCACCTGGGGTGTCAACGATCAAGGCGCGTTGGGTCGTGACACCACCTGGGAGGGTGGCCTGAAGGATATCGATGACGCAAAGAGTGATGACAGCTCCGACTCCGGCAGTGACAGTGGGTTGAACCCCTACGAGTCCACCCCAACAGCCATCCCATCCGACGCGTTCCCCGAGGGTACTGTCATCGTTCAAGTTGCTGCTGGTGATAGCTCATCTTTTGCGCTCACTGACGATGGTTTGGTCTACGGCTGGGGTACATTCAGAGTACGTGTTTTTACATTCCCTTACTTTCCTAAAAGAATAATATTGCTAACAAGATGATCCAGGGAAACGAAGGAATCATCGGCTTTGATGCTGACACGAAGATTCAGACAACCCCAAAGCTTATCTCAGGCCTCAAGAAGATTATTCATGTTGCTTGCGGCGACAACCATGCCCTCGCTATCGACAATCGTGGCGCTGTTTTTGCATGGGGATCTGGTCAGCAGAACCAGCTTGGTCGCCGCATCGTTGAACGCAACAAGCTCAACGGACTACAGCCTCGCGAATTTGGCCTCCCAAAGAACATCATCCACGTTGGCTGTGGCTCATTCCACTCGTTTGCAGTTCATAAATCTGGCAAAGTTTACGGCTGGGGTCTGAACAGTTACTGCGAAACTGGCATTCAGCAAGGTGCTGGAGATGATGAGGCTGTTATCCTTCACCCCACTGTCGTCGACTCCCTTAAGGACAAGAATATTGTCCAAATTTGCGGCGGTTCTCACCATACCCTTGCTCGCACAATTGATGGAGATTGTCTTGTTTGGGGCCGTCTCGACGGTTTCCAATCTGGTCTCAAGGTCGATACCCTGCCTGAATCTGCCGTCATCAAAGATGATAGGAACCGTGCTCGCGTCCTGTTCGAACCCACTGCCGTCCCCGGCTTCAAGGCAGAATATGTTGCTGCCGGTGCAGATCATTCTATTGCTATCGACAATGAAGGTCGCGCGTGGACCTGGGGCTTCTCCGCCAACTACCAGACAGGACAAGGAACCGACGATGATATTGAAGTTGCTACCGTTGTTGACAACACCGCTGTGCGCGGAAAGAAACTGAATACCGCCGGCGCCGGTGGACAATACTCTATCTTCACTGCCATTGCCGAGTAATTGCCAAAAGGAATACTCAAAAACTTGGCTCCTCTACAGAATGGTCCGCATTTCGCCTGTGTCTCCTGGAGGTTTTAAAAACCAAGTTGTCCCAGCAAATGGCCATTGGACCTTCTATACCTCATCACCCCCTCTCCTCTCCCATTTTTTCCAACATTGTAACCTTACTCTTCCGAGCTTTTTGCTTTATTTATTGCGTGGAAAATGCCCTTTTGATTTGGTTCGTCTCTCCTGTCCTTGTATTTACTTGGCGTTACCGGCTCTACGTTTTCAGTTTCCTACACCCATTGTTTGTTCTGATATTTGATATGGCCTCTTTTTTCACGCTGACTGGGCTACTGACATTTGTTGACTGTTCCTCTTTTTGTGAAGGTGCCATTGGTTCCCATCTCCGTCAGATATATCTCCCAAGCATCTTTCTAGTGCTTTAGGGCTCTTGTCTGCCTTTCTGTCTTACTATTGCCGTCTGTGGGAGTTCTCATTTCTATCAACCCTCTACTAAACAATATCCCAGGCACCGCACTTAGCTGGGGCCTTTGGGTGTGTTTACAGAGCTTTTTCTCTGGTATCTTTGTTGAGCGATGCTTCATATGGTTTACTGTTTCTTCATCGTGTTACTTACCTCCAATCCTCCCTCCAAGGTTAACCTTGAGGTGTAGGTGACGAACTAGGTATACTCTGCTACTCTCTGTATTTATTTCAAGGTGTTTTTCTACAAAAAAAGGGGGGAGGGGAGGAACAGT
>NW_003456413.1:83110-105981 GCF_000151425.1 Trichophyton rubrum CBS 118892 | reverse complement strand
GCATTGCTTCCCAGTCATTCTCGTAATCGTCTACAACTGCGTTGGATGCGGGCGCTTCGGCATTTGGCTTATGAATGCTGTTGCTATTGATCCCATTATCATCTTCGGCTAGTAGTCGATCAAGGTCATCTTCCTCATCAGGGAAGCCGGCTGGGACCTTATTAGTCCCGGCATGGCCTATATTGTCTTTAGGCGGATCGCCTAGCACCTTGTCATTCCACTCCCACTCGAAGAGTTCGTCATCTATAGATGTAGTGTTCAACACGCTGCTCTGTCCATTGCCGTCCCCACCGAATAAAGTCTTTACAGCACCCTTCGTGGATGAGGTTGTCTCCGGATGTGGAGAATCCCTGAAAAGGTCTTCCTCCTCTGGGTTCGGGAGAGTTCTATCCTGTTGATTCTCCTTTTCTCGTGTAGGGAGGTTTTGTTCCTTGCCGAATCGGAAATCATCATCGTCTACCTCTGGCATAGGCTTCCCTTCATCAATCCATTCTCTCCGCATCACCTGGAGTCGTTTAGAATGACCAAGTTTCTCAATGGTAGCCAGGGTATCAGTAAATTTGGCACGAGGGTATAACTCATCCAGCCATAGCCGGTAAAAGTTGAGCAATCGCCCAGCATCAGAAAACTGTACCAAAACGATTAGCAATCTACGCATATACACATGTCCATAGCTTCCTTACCTCATGGCCTTTGCCCTTTAGTTTCAATGATGTTCTCGCCATTTTCCGCAGCCTCGGAATTCCATCTTGTGATAACAACCTGATAACATCGGTTAGAAGTTAAACTCGGGTCTCATATTTTAATCCAGATTGATCCAAGAAATGTCCGAACTCGTTTACCTTGCTTCATCAAGTTGAGCTACCGGCGCTCGCTTTCTCGAAACTTGGAGTTCATCATCAATACCAAGAACCCCTTTCCCCGGATTTGGTTGGGCTTGACTAGAGCTGGCAGCTGTGGTTTTGTTTGTATCTTGCTCTACTTGGCGAAGAATATCATCCAGCCCAGCATCATAATCAAAAAGGTCGTCCACATTTTCATTGACATCCATTCTTCCAAGAAGCTCAATATATATTCCACCGGCAGGTAGTGTTTCGACCGTCATTTACAATGTCCCCAATATCAAATTCAATTCAGACTAACGCGACCTCGCGAAATACCGCGATCAGTCCGCGCGTTAGTCACGTGGATAGAATTCCTTTGTAATTTGGTTAATTAGTCATGCATTATTAGGTCATCTTTACATCACATGACTCTCCAGTGAAAACCAACTTGGGTAACTAAGCCAAACGTCAACTTGTGCCATCGCTCGAAGACCACGCAGTTGACAGCGCTTTTGAGGGTCAATTGCCTGCCAATACATCAGTCGCAAGATGGCAGCCGACCATGCAAGGCCAATTGTGCCTCCAAAACAACTCAAAACCGACTATCCCGTATGTTCGTCCCGTATAACACAGGCCGAATAGTGTACTGACAGTCTCCTCACAGTTAATAGATTCAGACCCGTATGAGGCTTCCCTAGTCTCTTGCTTTCTTGATTATGATTCCGATGTGGCGTAATTTACTGGTCACCAATGTTAACAATCTTGCGATTATTAGCCATGTACGCCGCGTGTTTGGATATGCTCGACCCTCAGATTATATAATGGGAGCCGGCGTCACCGTTGTGAGCCCACTGCTTTTCGGGATCATGGAACGTGTTCAACCTGCTGCATCTGGTGCTATTAACTATACACGATGTATGAGACTGGCCGGAGCCGTTGGATTGGCAGCAGGAATTATTACCGTTTACCAGCGGTCCAGCAGTCAGTTATTCCCCATCCACGAATCCGACAGCGCTGTAGGATTCTACATAGATCCTGTTACTGATAGCAACCCTCTTGTAGACCGATTTTACGGACTCACGGAGAACTCTCGTGAAGAAGAGATGGATATGCGGGAAATGGTTGACAAGATCAAGAAAGGAGAGCCACTATACGGGACCTCTGTACTCTCACCATACATGCAGGGCGTTGCTGCACGGAATTCCCGCTACACTTCGCTCTTTATTCATGTGATTCCCTGGTTCAACGTTGTCAACCACAACCAGGTAGGCACAATTTCAATTTCTGATAGAATTCTGTAGATGAATGCTGACGATACCGTAACCTTTAGCACGGTGTTGACACCGCAAAATATTATCGTCAAGCCGAGCGAGAGTTGGAAGCTGAGCGTGAAAAAATGATGGCTAGTCAATAGGTAGCCCCTACTATTGATGAATGCAACAACCATTCTTTTCCTAACTTTTCCCTGTATCTATATCATACTTGTGGCAAATACAAATGACCAGTTTCCATTTTTCTACGTCATTCTATAGACAATATACCTTCGATTCCTTTCAAGTGAGGAGCGTCCTCTATCTCGTCTTTGAGCTTGCGGTCCTTTTTCCCTTTGGGATTTGGGGCTATATTCCACAGTTAACAAATGGTTACTTATCACTCATCGATAGAACTTTCTCACCGTTTTCATTTTCTTGCACATAAAACTTCCGTAATAGCATGATGGCCTCTTTTCTATATATACCGCCGTAAACCGGGTATGGCTGGTCTATTGCAGGGCTGCTATAATTGTTAGCCGCCACAGTGCACTGTTGTAGCAATCTGCTATCCTGTTGGGTTTGGTTGGGGATGTTTAACACTGACTCTGAATGGAGGGTAAGGACCCCCCCGGTACCCCCAAAGCGTTCATTAGCACAACCAAAATACACGCTTCTTATCTGATACTGCCGTAGTGCTGAGGCACACATGATACATGGTTCAACAGTCACGTATAGATCAGTTTCACGAAAAATGGACCGTGGGTGGCTTCGTAGCGCTTCTTCGATGGCTAGGAACTCCGCATGCCTTGTTCCCTACACAGACTAGCGCTTCAGTATATTATACACCAAAAAGATTCACCACACGAAATTAAATCAACCTACATTCAAAGACTTATTTGTGTCATTCATCCCAGATCCAATCACCCTGTCTTTATTTACAAGAACACAGCCTACAGGCGTTTCGCCGACAGCAAGAGCCGTTTCGGCCTTAGAGGATTGTCAGTGTCCATAAGATGTATGAAATACTACATATTTGAGCCTGTTAATACCATTTTCAAGGCCATTTTCATAAAGACCTCATGTTTCGAAAGGTTGGACACAGCCTGCATCATGAAGGTGCTCCGTAGTCATTAATAAGGGTATCAAGAGCTATTATTATTATCTTGAACTTCGCCGCTTTTGCGTGGTTGAGCATTTTAAAGTAGCTACCTAACTAGTGTCGTTATGGTATTTTGATTTGTCAGCTAATATTAGAGAATTTATTGGTTAATACAGCAATAAAGTAACGTGACTCAAGTAAACTAGACCCATTACTCACTACACTCTACGAATGACTAAGAATTTGATGACAAATTCGCCTTAAGTCGCAATGTTTTCAGCCTCAAGATCTTAAATGGGCTTTTTCTCGTGATTTTGTATCTTGATTGAACGACATCCCATTAAATCCATGGATTTTCCTCCCTAGCCCCTTTTTTACGCGTCAATATAGGTACCGCGCTCGAAGTTGATGCTCTTGTTTTAAAGTGTGGTGAATCACACTATATTCTCTCTCCCCTTTTTTATCCTCTTCACCTCCTTTTGAGTCTGCATGGGATGGATCACTCTCATGGCTAGCCAGAATGGTTTACAGTCCCGACGCTCCCTAGGGAAACAACGAGACATTAAAGCCAGGGATGTGCCTCTGTCTTCACTTATACCAAGCCATCTTGCATCTCATTTAGCCGCAGACACGAGTGGTGAGCATGGAATTGACCGGGAAACCTTCTCACAGCTCCGGCGGGAAATTCTTAGCCAGAGTGAAGATGGCGAAGCAAACACCAATGATAACATCGATGATATCTACAATCTAATATGTGTGGTGGTAAGAGCCGGCTTTGAACAATCTCTAAAGCCCCAGGGTGCCAGGGCTTCGGGAGATGATATCATAGGCCAAACCCTTGACTGTCTAGATATCATTCGCCTGGCCGTACAGAGAGCACCAGCAGTTCTAAATGGAAGTGCAAAACCAGAATTAATCAAAGAAAATACTCTGCAATCTCCCTTGTTCGTATGGGTCCTGTCATCCCTCCTGACTCTCCTTTGCTCTTGGAACGATCGAAGTATACAGGACAAAGTATGCCAGGTTGTCTCAGTCATATATGGTACTCAGTTCAAAACTATTCGGCTTTGGTACTCAGTGAAATCAATATCTCGATTTCTCCAGGCCTGCATTGGTGGTTAGTTCATGTCTCCCTTAATCGATTCAGCTTTATCTCCTTCTAACCATATGACCTAATGAAGAATTAATTCATTCAATCGAGACCGCTAAGATGCCATGTGGAGGCGTTTTCCCCGGCAATGATTTGTATTTTCCAGTGCCCACTGTTGAATTTTTATCATGTCTAGATGAGCTTGGCCTTCCGCGGGATTGCTGCGGTAAAAGTCAGCTAGAAAATCCACAAACTGTTGCCATGGCTTGCCTTAGACTCATAGAGGCTATCACGTGCCCAGTTGAGCTTTCTTTAACCGATTCAAAAGCATCCTTATTGCGTGAAAGCTTTAACTATGGTTTGCACTTTGGAGTAAGACTGTGGAAAGCAATATTCGCATGGTTTGATGCGAATACAGTGGCTGTAGGCGAAGAAAGTCTCACAAGCCTTCTGGTCGAGTTTGTCTCGTTTTCCAGAAAATTATGCTCCTATTCGACTCGGCTTAGTTCACGCATTGATCAGAAGGTGTTGTTGCCTTTATTTCAATGTGTCGTCGACCTTGTGGACCCTGAGAAATTAAAGCGAAGCAATGAATTACAACAGGTTCTAGCTGAATTTCTGATGGAAGTAATTCGCCTAAGCCAATCGTCAGCAGGAGTGGAAGGCTTGGTCGAGGAGCTGTTTTTCTACCCCTTATCCGACATTGGTGCTAATTTAGACTTCTTTCAAACACTACATCAATCACTCCAGGTAAACCAGCCATACCCAATACCGGCAGCGACGAAGCGGACTAACAAGGTATAGCATGTTGTTCTTAGAGTGGTCGCCGGAGAGCATAGAGCGAAGCTTGGGTCGAAGGCAGTCCGGCGTGTTGGCTTATTTGATAAAGATAGGGGGTCTACTTCTCGCTCATATATTTCTGACAAGAAGGATTCCTCCATGGTTGCGTTAATTGATGCCTCTACAGATGAAAGAGCCTCAAAGAGGCCACGACTATCCAATGCAGAAGATCAGAACGGCCACTCAGATCTCTCGAGTGTTGTCTCGAATAAAATATACAGTACCCTTGGGGTATTTCCTCCAAATGGCCTTGAAGATTTAGATGAAGATGCTATGTGAGTTACTTGTTAGCAATTATGTGGGTACTTTCCTGTTGACATGTTTTAGGCAAGATTTCTCTAATTTGTCTGCTGCCGACAAATGCATTATCATTATGAATCTGGGAAGACTTGCTTGTGCCTGGGCACAAAGCCTTTGTGGAGAGGAATATGGTAATATTGCGGGACAAACGTATATGTGCAAGGTGTGTAATGATGAGGTGGAGAAGTGCTATACAAAAAAACCGATATCTCCGCTTCAGTTTGGCTATCTTAGAAGCATTATTGCCGGCATTCTGCCACGAATCGAGGATTCAGGGAGCTGCAGAATATCTGCGATGATTGCTATTCGCAACATTGTTAACCATGATTTGCGTGATACCGAAGACAGGCTAGATATTTCTCTATTTGGAGAATATTGTCTACGGTCTCTCAAAAGCTCTATTCGAGAGTTGAGAGTTGCCGCCGGGTTAGTACAAATCATTATGACCCCTCGACATAACACACTGGGCTTGTATAATTCTAACTATCATGTCTTATTAGGAAAGCATTAGTATCATTTCTCAGAGGCTCTCGTGGATCAGATTTACGCTGCAGCAATTTCATTGTGGCTCTAGAGTACCTTCACAAGATTTTTGAGAAGAATGAGCTTTTCTTACAGGAAACATGCGTTATGGCTCTGCGTCAAATAGCTGAGTAAGTTTCATTGTCAATACTACTACTGGCTTCTATTAATATCTGAATAACAGGATTTCAAATGACGAAGAGATGAACATTGTGCTTCTACGGTTACTTGAGTATTTAGGTCATGCTAACCCATTCATCAGTGGGATAGCATACACAGAGGTAGGTGATGACCACATCCTTTTCAAATACATCTGTTATCACTAACAAAAGTATAGATATCTAAATTGACAACTCTGTTGAAGTTGACACCTGCAGCACTCTTTCGGCCATATTGGAGAACACTATCTCAGTTGGTCATAAAAAACTTTCAAGCTCGGCCACAAATGGCGGATCAGTTGTGTGATTTACTCGGGATGGAGATTAATGGGTTCTTACGCTTAACCACGTCTTACACCTTGCCCTATCTCGTTCTGACCAGAAAAAAAGATATTATCTCACGAATTGCCATGACACACAGCAAGAAATCTATCTCAGAATTAATCAAGACCCGGTCGCATCTGGCATCGATTCTAGCGCTTTTGTTGGTCCAGCCTCTCCCTAACCCAGAAGCTGCAATACCCTGTATACTCCAAGAGCTTTCTGTGAAATTCAACGACCCAACCCTTTCAAAGCTAGTTCGATCTGAGTGTGTCCCAATTACCTGTGAGCTCCTGCGAGGACTAGGTAGTTCAGGTGAGGGGAAAGGGTCTAAGGTAATGCACTTTACCAACATCATACATGAAAATACTAATACTTGAGTAGTACTACGATGCTCTTGAATACATCGCATCCGTTACACCTCGGCAAGTTGGCCGGGGCGTAGTTGAAAAGTCAGAGAATCTAAGTGTGTTCATCGAAGAGCACGTTCTTGGGGTGGTAACAGAGTTTGTCCATGTTATCAACGACTTTCAGGTTTTGCAGCCAATTCCAGAGAAGAAACGGGATATAATCGCCTTGGGAGAGATGATAAAAATTGCCAAGGGCAACATTGGCATTGCCTTACCACAAGTTAGTTTTTCCCACCCCCACAGCTACCAAGTGAGCTGTGCTCTGACCTGCTCTTTAGATTTGTGCCTGCTTGCGCGCTGCGTTAGACACAGATGACCTTCGTGACCATGCATTTGCTACCTGGAACGCCATGATACTTGCTCTTAATGAGGTTGATCTTGAGCCATTGGTTGATCAAACCTTTGCTATCATTCTCAAATACTGGGAGTTCTTAACGGAAAAGTCCAAAAAGAAAGAAATCGAGCTTGTGGATTACATTCTCAGGGACAATGACGATATCCTTATTGCTGTTTTTGAGACCTTACCATCTCTGGAATCAATACCTGAACTGTCTGAGCAAAACAAAAAAATCGAGAACCTCAAACAAATGATGGATATAAGGAGTAAATTCATGGCTCTTTGCCGACGATGTCAAAGCGATAATTTTGCTGTCGTCGAGCGAGCTCTTGTTGAGCTTCTGCCAAACCTCGCTAACCACGAAGAGTTCATACACGGCTCTGTGTTTAGTGAACAACCGGACAAAAGCCTGGTTGGAAAAGTGACAAGAACCTTATTGGATTGCTGCGTCAAGTATAATCCAAGCTCCCCAACCATAGTCTCACTATCTGCCCAGTGCCTCGGTCTAATAGGCTGCCTTGACCCTAATCGCATAGAGTCGATCAAAGAGAAAAAGGACATAGTTGTCTTGTCTAATTTTGAGAGATCCGATGAAACCCTTGACTTCATAATATTTTGTCTTCAAAATATTCTTGTTGATGCATTTTTGGCAGCGTCCAACAGTCGAACTCAAGGCTTTCTTGCGTATGCTATGCAGGCGCTCTTGACTACTGGTAACATAAGCACGGCTATTCCGCCAAGGTCACAAGATCCCCAGTCCAGCGACTTGTATCGACGCTGGCTAGAACTCCCTGAGCTCTCTAGAAACACGCTAACCCCATTTCTCAACTCCAAGTACTCTGTGACAATCGGTGCGATCAGTACATCATGTCAATATCCCTTATTTACTCCGACTCTAAACCACTCGGAATGGCTTAGGACCTTTGTTCTTGACATCCTTCAAAAAGGCAAAAGCAGAAATATCCAAATACTTTTCAGTGTTTTCAGTCGGATTATTCGAACCCAGGAAAAATCTATATCTGTGTTCTTGCTCCCTTTCGCTGCTCTTAATGTTGCGGTTAGCGCTATTGACGAAGAGCGTGAGCATCTCAAGGGGGAGCTTACCAACATCTTAGAATGCCCACTGCCAGACCACAAGGGACCTGAGCGGGAGAATCTGATTTTATTTAGCGAGGTATGTTGGAAATTCCGGAAGTGATGGGATATACTAATAATGATAAAATTTAAGAGCGTGTTTGCTGTTTTAGACTACCTTTCTCGTTGGTTGCATGGAAAAAAGAAGGAGTATACTAGCATAACCTCTATTGGGAATAATGCCAGCCGCAGTCAAAAAGAATCCCTCACGGAGTCTGCTGTCCAGATAAAGAGGGTGGAACAACTTTTATCCTGCATACCAGCTGAGATAATTTCTAAACGGGCAGTTGAATGTAAGTCATATGCTAGGGCGCTCTTCCATTGGGAGCAGTACATACGCCAGCAGAAGTCTCGCCCAGAAACAAATGCCATGGAGCTGGAATCACTTTATCAAAGACTACAAGATATTTATACCCAGATTGATGAGCCAGACGGTATTGAAGGCATATCATCGCACTTGCATGTCCTTGATCTTGACCAGCAGATATTGGAACATCGAAACTCAGGCCGATGGACTGCAGCACAGAGCTGGTACGAGCTGCAATTAAATAAGTCACCAAAGGACCTCGACACCCAGATAAATCTTCTAACATGCTTGAAGGAATCTGGACAATACGGTATGAGATAACGATGATTGCTGCATTGTCTTGATGGTACTGACTTCTCTAGGTATACTTCTCAACCAATTTGACTCTTTGAAGAAGAACGAGGCTATTATACCGAAGATGCTCCCTTTGGCAATCGAATCCTCTTGGGTGACAGGGAAATGGGGGAAGCTTGAGAAGCTCACATTAGACCATCGTGATGAGATCACCACCGACTTCAACATTGGCGTCGGTGTTGGCCTAGTTGCATTTCGCCAGGGGAAAAAAGATGAGCTGGAAAAAATTATAGAGGAGCTCCGGATGAATGTTGCATCAGGATTCACCCTGAATTCCGTGTCAACATTCCAGGCTAGTCACGATGGCACCCTTAAGCTGCACGTCTTGAGTGAAATGGAGCTCCTGACCTCAGGTTCTTATGACAACTCTTCTACTCCACGGAATGAGCTTTTTACCATATTGGATCGTCGTTTAGACATGTTAGGAGGCTGTATTTCTGACAAGCAGTATGTCCTTGGGATTAGACAAGCTATCATGGATTTGTCGTAAGTCTCCAAATTGTTTCCCACGTAGTTTGAGGCGTGACTCTAACCATTTATAGCCCTGCATACGATGACTTAGAAGTTGCTTCTGTTTGGCAGCGGATTGCAAGGCTGGCCAGGAAAGCAAACTGCAAAGACCAAGCTTTCAATGCAGTGTTACATTCTGCCCAGCTTAACGACAAAAATTCTACAATTGAATATGCGAGACTTCTATGGAAGGAGGGCCTTCATAGGAAGGCTATACAAACGCTAGAAGGAGCCATTTCTGCCAATGTCTTTGGTCCAAATGGTCGCTCTGAAACTAGTGATAATGACGCCTCTGTTCCCACAAAAAGCTACGAGCAAAATTTACTTATGGCAAGGGTATGTATAGTGCACGTATTTCTATTAGTAATATTCAATATCTGCTGATTGACTTTCGTAGGCCTATCTCCTACTTGCGAAATGGATGGATAGTGCTGGGCAGACACAATCAGATTTCATCGTCTCGAGATACCGGCAGGCTATCCATTACCATTCGAAGTACGTTAATTTCAGAAATCACCAGCCATATCGGATAGCTAATCGTCATTAGGTGGGAAAAGGTCCATTATTACTTAGGAAAGCATTATGCGAAAATATTAGACTCCGAAAAGTCCAAACCCTTGGGTAAAGAGGGTCAGAAATAGTACGTTACCATTTTATAACCCTACATCAAGACCACGTACTAACGTTTTATTTTAGCTTAAGCGGTGAAGCCTCGAAGTTGGTCATCAACAGCTATCTGCGATCTCTGACCTTTGGGAATAAGTATGTTTCTCAAACACTACCGAAGGTTCTTACGCTATGGTTAGAACATGCCGCAGCAGTCGACCAACCATTTGACCCAAAAAGAGGTGATAATGAGTATGTATGCCAACCCTCTTAAGTGGATTGCGTCTAAATGGTATTTTAGGGATTTCCAAAAGCACAACATGTCGCAACGAAAAAAGAATCTCGATGAAATGCACTCTCAACTGAAGAAATATATCAGTCGCATATCTCCGGCATTGGTAAGCTCAGATTTTCCACGGTCATATTCCTTCAATACGGATGCTGACACTATCAGCTCTTCACAATTCTACCCCAAGTTGTGGCTCGAATCTGTCAATCTAATACCACTGTTTATAATACGCTCACGTCGATGATAGTGAGACCTGTTGTTGCTTTTCCCCAGCAAGGGTTGTGGACTGTGCTTGCCCTGCTAAAGTCTTCTTCAAAAGATCGTGCTTCCCGTGGAATTACCATCCTTCAGAAGATAACTGTAAGTATAGCCTAGAGCTCTGTTTAGCAACAAGCTGAAGAAGACTACTACGGATATTGAAAAGAAGCAGTCTCTCACAGCATTTTTAGGAGTCTTCCAGGAAATCAAGAACAGAGCCTCCAGCGGGGGATATTCGGTTGATTATTAACCAAGGCCAGAAGCTTTCAGAAGAGCTCTTAGGACTCTGTCTCGCGCGCATAGAAGAGAAATCTTCAAAAGTCAGCTTATCTAAATCTTTGCGTTTTAACCACAAAGTAGCACCGTGCAAGCTCGCGATTCCTTTACAGGCTACATTGACTCCAACGCTGCCTTCAAGTCACGAGCCTCACTTCCTCAAGACGTTCCGTGCTTTTCCGGCGGATACCATAACAGTTGAGGGTAGGATAACTGATAATATGTTTCCTCCAAAATAATTCGTAAGCTAACGTTGGCAAACCAGCTATATTGGACGAGGCTTTGGTTCTCAATTCCCTGCAAAAGCCGCGTAAGATAAATATACGCGGATCAGATGGAAAGATATATGGTCTTCTATGCAAGCCGAAGGATGATCTACGCAAAGACCAGCGTTTAATGGAGTTCAACAGCATGATCAACCGATTCCTTATGAGGGATCTTGAGTCAAATAAGCGACGCTTGTGTAAGGCTGTTCTCTTGATTTAGCATTTTCGTGGCTTAGTCGCTAACCCCAGGTGGCACACAGATATCAAAACATATGCAGTCACCCCATTGAATGAAGAATGTGGCCTAATTGAATGGGTCAATAACCTCAGAACCCTAAGGGATATTGTGACAAGACTTCTCAAAGATCGAGGCGTGTCCGTGAATGTAAGTGCAGTGATACCTCGACATGTCTAGCAGAGTGATGCTAAAGTTGATAAAGTATTCCGAGATACGCCGGAATTTGGATGAAGCATGCTCGGATGACTCCAAACTTTCAGTTTTCAGGGAGAAAGTATTGAAGAAGTGCGTGATTTTGTTCATACCACCTAAGCCTCCCCATGTATCTAAGGCACAAGCTAATATAAAATCAGGTGTCCGCCGGTCTTACATGAATGGTTTGTTGAAACATTCCCAGAGCCAGCCACATGGTTTGCGGCTCGCCTAAAATACACAAGATCCAGCGCTGTGATGTCCATGGTTGGATATTCTCTGGGGTATGTGAAGATTGTATTTCCCTTACAACCCCCCCAACAGAAAACATGAACCCAGGCTGATCTTTTTAATGAAGACTTGGTGATAGACACGGAGAGAATATACTGTTTGAGGAAGAGACTGGAGGAATTCTTCATGTTGATTTTAACTGCCTCTTTGACAAGGTATGTCTGCCCTCGATTGTGTCTCTATGCAATGGTTCTAACTCATATTGATTAATAGGGATTGACTTTTGACAAACCTGAACTTGTCCCGTTCCGGCTTACCCATAATATGACTGATGCGTATGGGGCATACGGATACAACGGTAAAAATTGCCCGGGACATGTTATCAACAGTACATTTAATGGCTAATTCACTACCCTTATTCTTTCAAGGCCCTTTCCGGAAGACTTGCGAGCTCACTTTGGGTCTCCTTCGACAAAACGAAGATTCTCTTATGACTATTCTCGAAACCTTCTTGCATGAGCCCACTACAGATTTCATTGGAAAGAAGGTTAGTTTACCCATTGATCATGGAATACATATCGCAAGCATCTGACAGATTGCAGAAACGACATAACCCACGCGTTCCAGATACACCAGAGGGTGTGCTCGAACTTATCCGTAACAAGCTCCGAGGACTTCTTCCCGGAGAATCCGTCCCGTTATCAGTTGGAGGACATGTGGATGAACTAATTCTACAGGCAACTCAAGACAAGAATCTTGCAGCGATGTACATAGGCTGGTGCCCCTTTTTCTGAGACCAGAGCGCTTGCACAATCCTTGTCAATAGATGTATATCATTTCAGCAGCTGACTTATGTATACCGTTGAAGCCATTTTCTGTGTTTAATGCAAATATAAGAAACAGGGATATATAGGCGTGAGCGCAGCCCCAGATGCAAAAATAGAAGCCATAGATGGTTTTCAATTACTCCCAGCCCGATGTTCGCCCATGTTATACATCTGTTTCGAATTAAATAGAACAACACCATTTCACTCAAGAAAAAAAAAAAAAAAAATCTTTGAAACTCCATAGTAAATCATCTGTCTCCAGCAAGTCAGTGTAGTAATGATGATAATGAAAAGATGATTATTGGATGTTGTGCCTTGTATGAGGTGCTCAGCGCCCGTAACGGCCCCTAGTCCTGCTGGGAGATCGACTTAGACTTCTATTGCTGACACTGCTATAGCTCAGACTTCTCCTACGACGTGGCGGGCTATCTCTTCTCGAACGTCTCATACGTGGAGGTGTAACTGATGGAGACCTCGAGGAATATGAAGGTGACCTTGCTCGCCCGACAGGGGAATGGGATCGTGAGACTGACCGCGGACGGTATATATCGTGTCGATCCGCAGCGCGGCCTCCGCGAAATCTGCCACGGCCTGGCGGAGAGCGGTACCTTGAAGACAACGGCGGTGGTGGTCTGCCCGAATCAAGAAAAGCTGAACCCCTGCCGCCTCCGTACCGCCCACCACCATATTCCGTACGAGAGGGTCTGGTGGCCGGGGGAGGGGAGCGCGAAAATGTGCGGCGAGGGAGTATTATAGAGACGCTTAGTACGGCACCATCAAGCTGGGCTTCGTGCATATGAGCAATTGCGGACTCGGCATCTGCAGGATCGCGATAGTGAATGTACGCAGCTCCACGGTTGGTCATGACTGAAATCATAACATAAGTTAATTAAATAAGCTATGTATGCAAAGACGAGTGGAGGCCTCACATTGCCGATTCATTGGTAATTCTAGGCTTTCTATCTCTCCGTATGCAGAGAAGATCTCGCGCAGGTGGTTTTCGTTGACATTCTTCGTCAATTTCTCCACGACAATCTGGCGCGGTGAGATTAGCAGGTTTGCGCACCCAAACTACAAATAACCGGAGAGAATAAACGATACCTTTGCACTCCTTCTAGCGGGGGGAGTAGGGCTTCTGGTATAGCTTCTACCGCGCGGTCGACGGTCTCTGACAGGGCTGCGACTACGGCTGCGGCTGCGCGAAGAATATGGACTTCGCGACCTTGACCGAGACTCACTGTACCGCACACCACGGTTTCCATTGCGCCTGTCTCGGCCATCTCGAGCTGGCGATGCGCTTCGATCACGACTATAGCTCCGTCTATGGTTCTGAGGAGATCTCGCGCGTCGTGGGGGAGGTGATCTCGACCGTGATCTGGTGCGGGACCGGGCGTGTCGCGGCGACGGAGACCGCGATAACCGGCGGCGGGGAGATTGTGACGGCTGAGAGGGTCGTCTGTTACTATAAGTATCTGCACCATGATGGCGATGAGACCCGCGCGAAGCTATCGACGGTGAGCGCGAGCGGCTGCGCGACGGCATCCTGGCGATCTGAGAGAGCTCCGAGCTGGCGATAGCTGGTCTAACAGCGCGGAGAGGGCCTGACAGTTGGTATAATTGGTGTTCCCGGAGGGTATAGAGTGCTCAGTCCGCCGCAGAGAAGATCAATAATGGCCAACAAGGGCGAGATTTTCAGCTCGACACGCAAAGTTCTCGATGAAAGAAGGTTATCACGTGATAACTAGTTAGTTCCAATAGTGGAGTTATGTAAACGCCCTTACATAATCTTCTGTCACGATCGCCGTTTGTCCTGTCAGCCAAATAACTACTTCACTTAACTAGTTACTTAGTTGTACGAACTACGCAGCCCGCCATCTACGTACGCCTAAGAGCTCTCCATTATACCAGCATCGCTCCGTTGATATTGCAGCAAATTCAGTTCAACCAGAGGTGTCATATGAGAAGATTTTACGGAGTATAAATGGCTCATCTTTACCACCAGTCGTCGTTGGAGGGCATAATCAACTTTTCCCCCCAGCCGCTCTCGGAAAGCCAGAGAGAACGCGCAGCTACGATATTTCATACAGTTGTGGATCACTTCCGGCAAGAGGAACTTGCCTCTGGCTCTCCTCCAAGATACAGCCGCTTTCTCCTTGTCCATCATTCGTACAGCTTTTCACTGCCGGGTCCCTCCCAGGACGCCTTTCTCCGGGTGTTTTTTGATGCAATGGGGATCGATATCGAGACAGCCCCAGCCCCAGATTTCGCCAGCCAAGCTGATGGCCTGCGCAAGAACTTAACCGCATTTGCAGACTTTTTATTTGACAGCTTCTTTCTCCCAAGTAGGTGCCTATCTATCATGTTTCAATCGTTAAGTTACTAATACCGGTTGCAATAGTACGAGCATCTGGGGGTTGTACCTCACAACCTTCCCCAGCTCATATGTCGGCTCTCCAAAGAGTCCTAGCATCATATGAGCATATCCCGACCCCAGAACGGGTGGCTGCTCTCCGTCAGTTATGTCTCATTCGCGACCACCACAAATGTGTCGTTTCCCATACATTCGACACATCGGAAGCTAATAAGCGATTACGCCAACATGGAGACAACGCTGAAGATGATGACGGAAATCGGCTATTAGGGGAGCACCAGGACCGTAAACCTAAGGTTGGGCACCTTGAAGTAGCACATATTATCCCGCATTCGCTAACCCAAGCTGGTGCGAATGGCGAGCTGGTATGTAACTCTCCTTCCTAGTTTTTTTTTAATCATTCTACAGGTTTAACATTTTATCTAGAGCGACGCGAAGAAGGCTACGCTTATGATGCTCAATATGTTTGATTTTAACATCTCTCATATTATTGACGGCGTTAATATTGACAAACCATTCAACGCAATAACCCTTACTCTAGACCTTCACCGATATTTTGGCGAGTTTGAAATCTTTTTTACGCCTATATCTGACAAGCATCACACATATAGGATTGAGTCACTCCTTCCTGGTGGGCTTATACAGGAACTCCCTGTTACCCGCGAATTATACTTAACTGAGGACCGATCGATTGACCCTCCGCTACCTCGGCTTCTTGCACTCCACAGAGCCATTGCACTTATTCTAAACTTATCTGGTGCTGCAGAACCCATAGACAAGGTCCTTAGGGATATGGAGGATCTGGCTGTCAGCACTTCAGGGTCAACGGAGCTTGGACGGCTCGTGACTCTAAAAATGAATGGATGGTTTGACCGTCCTGCGATTCTGAAACCAACCTGGATATAGCAAACTATACTGGGATGAGTCGGGATTACTAGTTTGTTTGAATAAATAGGGGCTTTCCAAGATATACATTCAAACATTCTTAATCAACCCGATAAGCAAGGAATGGCAAAGCATGAAGAAGATAACGAATACAAGCATGAGTGATGAATGGGATTAAGAGAAACCGTTATTCATAAGATCGTTATCTGCTGGTTGTTCGCAAAGCTCCTGCTCCACTCCTCGTAGGCTTGGATAACCTCTGGCTGGGTCCGTTTCGGGACCATTTCGAGCGAAGCTCGGAAGTGATGGACCTGGATCTGTAGATTGGGCATTCTCTTTTCTTCTTCTTCGTCCAGGCACAGTTCGGCAGCAGTTTCACAGATGTTCACGAGCTCAGCACCGGAGTGGCCGTCAGTCACGGAGGCCAGGATGAGAGCGTCCACCTCGTCATCGACATCAGCGCGGTCAATCCAGTTTTCAAATATCTCTTTGCGAGCCTCCATGTCTGGAAGCCCAATGTACAATATGCTGTCCAGTCTTCCAGGTCGCATGAGTGCAGGGTCGAGGATCTCTGGCTTGTTGGTGGCAGCAACAACGAGAACGTTTTTCAGCTCCTCGATGCCATCCATTTCATTCAGCAGAGTGGTCAAAATGTTGATCCCGCCATGCGAGCCGGCGTCTCGCCGAGATGCAATGGCGTCTATCTCGTCGAAAAAGATAATACTTGGGCTTGCTGCCCGCGCCTTGCGGAAGATCTCCCGCATTGCCTTTTCTGACTCACCCACGTACATGCTGAGCATTTCGGCTCCCTTGACGGCTAGGAAATTCAACCCAGCCTCGGTGGCAAGGGCCTTGACCATCATCGTCTTTGAGCACCCGGGTGGGCCGTAAAGTAGTATTCCCTTCTTTCCACTGATATTGAGATTCTTCATTCGCTCGGGATTCTATATCCGTTAGCATTAAGTTCTGCGTGAAAGGATGAGGGTCAGGGGAGGAAGAGGTACCTTGAGTGGTCTTTCGACAGCCTTCTGCAGACGGTTCTTGATGTACCTTTGCCCACCAATGTCCGACCATCTTACAGACGGCGTTTCCAAGAAAACCTCTCTCATGGCCGTTGGCCGGACCTCTTTCATGGCCAGGAGCATGTCTTTCTCGTAAATCTTCAAGGGTTGTGGTTTGTCACTAGAGAGATCCAAATGATCCTCATAGTATCCGCCTTCATCATCATCCTCATCAAAATACCCGTCACTCTCGTTTTCATACTCTCCAGCATAAAACCGATTTCCGAATGTAGATGTACCATTCGTAAGCGGAGGCGGAGGTGCAGGCGATAACATACGGGCCTTTGCCTTTCTGCAGGACAACTGAAGTAATGAGAGGAGGTCTGCACCAACGTATCCATGGGTCTTTGCAGCTATGGTCTCCAACACCCTGTTGGTAGGCTGGGTTGCCGACCCGCGAAGAGCCTGTAGAATTTCCAGTCTGCTCTTTGAAGTGGGAATCTGCAGTTCAATCTCAATCCCAAGCCGGTGAGGTGTGCGTAGGCTATCATCCACATCATTCGGGTGCCTTGTGCATGCAACCACCAGCACCTTGCTGTCCTGGAGCGAGTCCAGTGCTTCACAGAGAGCGGGAGAGAGGGAAGCATCGGTTGACCCTGCAGAGGATCGCTTGGGTGCTATAAAGTCGAGCTGGTCAATCTTGATGAGCGAAGGCTGGTACTTGAGCGCATCCGAGAATATCTTGCGCAGAACTGCAGCTCCATCTCCCCCCGTCCTGCTGGTAATCGACGATGTGACGTTGAAAGTTCTGCGCCAGTTGGTCTCTCCTATCTTTGCCAACATAGCACTCTTTCCCGTCCCTTTGGCTCCGTAGATGAGAATCCCGCCAGTACTCGTGTAGAACGAGGGCATAATAATCATCTGATCGTGGGTATTGAAGTCCTGCAGCCGTTCGTTGACAACTGCCAGCTGGGGCGCAAGACCGCCGAGTCCATCAGCCGTGACCTCCAGACGGCCCGTTGACGCTGGATCTGCGTCCCCGGGGACCTCATCTGCCTTGCCAATGGTCACCTTCGACTGCTGGGTATATTTAAAGATGGTGTTGGCAGTGTCGTTGCTACTACTCCCAGCATTGATATGGACCACCTTGAACCGCCTGGAGACGCCCTTAAGTTCGACGTCAAACGTCAGCCCGAGCGAAACAACCTCGCACTTTGACAGGGGGTATTCAAGCGCCCATTCCCAGTGCGGACGCTCTTCTGCTGCCAGCTCCGAGGTCACCGACGAAGCTGCTGGTGAGGTGCCGGCAGAGCTGCTGCGCTTCACCTCCTCGAGCCTGACGGTCTCGATATCAGCCAGCGGGTCGAACGCAGGCGAAATAGAGACCTTGTCACCCAGCCTGAGGCCGTAGAGCTCCTGCATCTGCTTGGTCGTCTGGATGATGTTGTCGTGTATCTTCTCTGCGGCACTCCATGCTATGGCAGTCTTCACTTTGCTACCCGCAGCAGCACCAACAGCACCACCACCACCACCACCACCATGGCCGTTGCTGGCAATGCTATAAGTCTCTAGCTGGCAAAGCTCGCCTACTCGGACTTTGACCTGCAGCAGCGACGCCGGCGACAGATAGACCCGGAATGTATCCTTGTGGTCGGCGCGGGCTTGCTTGGAGGCCGGACGGACAGTAAACAGCTTCGACTCCGCCATCTTGCAGCAGTTCTATGTATACAGCTGTCTTTGGCCAGGCGAGATGGTACCAGACGAGTATCCCTAGCCTTTGTCACCTGTCGACGCCTGCTCGTCTCTTCTTCTTCTCCCGTGGATGGCCGGTGGGGGAGATAAATGGAAATATTTTGCTTTGGTGTAGTTATAGATATTTTTTTTTTTTTTGCACTGCAGAAATTGAGAAATTGATAGCTAGCTAGTTAAGCACGGCAAAGCAGCGTTCTACCTACAACAGAGGGGCAGGATGAGACTATTTATGTATAAGCTCAAGGGAAAAGACCAAAGTGAGGAGGGCATCGGGATTCCTCAGCCTGCTACATCACCGTAGGACTGAGATTTGCATTGCGACCGGGGGGGGGGGGGGGAGAAAGGCCCCATGGGAGGCGCTGGAGGGCGCGGAACGAGGGATAACCGCAGGCAGGATACCTGCATACGGGGCGCACATATATTCGCAAGAGACGAGTGGCCTCTGTTCGCCCTTTGGTTTCGTAGACTACGGAATATTTGGGAGCGTAAGATGCGTCACCCCGTCCAGTCCGGCCGGTTCCAGCCAATAACGCCGTTGGAGACGGTTTCCTGCATACTGGTTGCAAGGGTTGACTGCATCAGAGTACGTAGATGGCATTCTTCTCCTCCCCCCGGGGGTGGGTGGTTTGTTCGTATTATTGCTGTCTGAGTATGTATTTTTAACACTTGTATTTATAAATTATTCTATTGTACCTCTAACGCAGACATGGTGAGGGACGGGGGGTTTTTTTTGTAGGATACAGACAGATCTCGTTATAGCGTGGGGAGGGAAATAATGTAAGGGGGGGCATGATAAAAAAAGAAGAGGTCGAAAAAGGGGTGCCTGCTGGCCAGGGCGGCTGACATTAAAAGCGGATAAGAGGGTCAAAAGCTGAACATGTAGCGAGAAAGAAGATCAAAAATTAACAGTGTTTCTGGTGGCCGTGGAAGAATTAGCCGTGCTGCGTTTGTAGCGTCGTATTCAACCGAGCGGGCGGGAGACAGGAAGACAGAAAATGGAGCCAAAGCGAGAGAGAAGACACTAACGGAAGAGGAAGAGAAGAGGACTACTGGGCCTTCTTGGCCTTCTGCTCTCTCTTTCTCTGGAGGGCGGCGGGGTCGTACTCGGTGTCGAGTAGGTAGTCCCACCATCTGAAGCTGCTGGCGTAGTTGCCGACGAACTTCTCGTGGTGGAGGTCGTGGTGGTCGGCACCGGCCCAGAAGGGGAGGAAGTGGTGCAGGCTCCAGGGGAACTCGTAGCCGCTGTGGGCGTCGATGGCCTGGAAGAGACGGAAGACGATCCAGAGGTACATGGTGAGGATGTGCAGGTCACCGGTCAGGGCGCACCAGAGGATGGGGCAGCCGACGGTGCCGAAGCCCAGGGCCATGACTTCGATGGGAGAGGCGTACTCGGCGGCGAGGCCAAAGGGAGCGGAGTACTGGTGGTGAATCTTGTGGACGGACTTGTAGAGCGGGCCCCAGTGGAAAGCGCGGTGCGAGAAGTAGTGCCAGGTATCCTCGAGCACGAAGAAGATGGCGATCTGGTAGGCCATCTTCCACCACGGAGGGAAGGGAACCGTCGTCTCTAGGCCAAAGTATTGCGCCATTGGGTGGAATAGCCTACTGCTGTTAGCTTCACCCCCTTTTTTTCTTCTCTTCTATATAACAAGGCTGGATCCTACCATATCTGGGGCAGCTCGACTGTAAAGTGGCTGAGAAGAACGAGTTTGGCGCAATTCCACTGTTCCTGCAGGGTCGGGATTTTATTCTACAGCAAGTTAGTTTCCGACGTAGAAGGAGGCTTAAAGAATGATAGTAAAAATGAATAATATAAGGAGATACGTACGCTCTGGATCTTGTAGCGGTTAAAGTACGGCAGACGGTCGATGATCATCCAGGGAAACGAGCGGCCAAAGTAGACGATCTCGTGCATGGCAAAGGACATGATGCCGGTGGCGAGGACGTCGTTCTGCATGTAGGCGTACCAGGCCGCCCACATCTGCTCGAAGACATTGAGCTGGGGGTTGTAGGCGGCCGTCTGCTGGAACTGGGCCCAGTACGTCTCCGGCGGAGGGGAGAGCAGCGTTGTTGAATTCCTGCAGGTACCGAAGGTTAACCGCGAGCTCGACGGCAGACGGGGAGGTTGCTACCTACATGGCGGACAGGAGGGCTCAGCGGGAGCCGGAGGAGAAGCCAGCAGCCGGCGTGAAGACTCGGGCGTGTCCAGAGGCTGAGAAGATGCTGTCGACGGCGTTTCTTCTCTTCTTCTTCTTCTTCTTGTTGTTATTTGAAGTTGAAGTTGAAGTTGAAAAAAAAGATAAAAGAAAAAGATAAAAGTCAGGGGATGCTTAGTCAGCCGCCTATTGACGAGCCGTGGTGGCCTGACAGATACGAGAAGAAGTCGAAGAAGTCGAAGTAGAAGACGTAGAAGTAGATAGAGGAGCTAATAGAGACTGGTAGAGACTAGGAGCTAGATATCAAGTAGAGACTGATCGAGGTAGAGATCAAGGAGGTAAGGTCACGGTAGGGTGGCCAGCTTATATATAAGCAGCGGCGTTGATGGCAGCGCGGAGCAAGGAAGAACAACATCCAGCATAGCGAGACCGCGCGCAGAGATCGTATGACTGCATGACTTCATGACTCGACGAAGAGCGCCAGACTGCGCAGAATCCGAGACTGAGACGCTCCGGGACGCCGTTCCACTCGCCGGGTGGCCGGGATGTCGCTCATTGGCGAGTAAGTAGCAGGAGAGACAGGCAGAGCTGGAGATGACGACGAGGATGAAGCCACTGAGAGAAAGGCAAAGGAGAGCCGGTATATAAGAGAATAGATGCTGACGGCTGCAGTCACGTCCGCCGCCTGGACGCCTACGTCGACCGGTTACAGCTGCGAGGCCTTGCGGAGGCCGGCGTCGAGACGAGCCAGCTGCGTGAGGCCGCCGCCGCCAGGACGAGAGAGATCACCACCACCACCACCACCACCACCACCACACAGGATGCGAGAACAGCGAGGAGGACGGGCAGGGCGCAGGAGGACCTGGGATCAGTCCATCCGCCGCTCCTTGCAGCTGCCAGAGCCCTTTCTGGGGGCTGTACGCTGAAGTCGGCCAGGGTGCTCGACCATCTACGCCGTGTCCATCGCCTGCAGCAGGTCATACAAACCGCCGAGACGAGGTATACCGAAGATGAAGACAAAGAAGAAGGAGATGGAGACTACAATGCACCGGCCAGAGAGTATACTACGAGTCTGCTGTGGTTGGTGGCCTCCAAGGCTACGGTGCAGACGTTTGCCGCCGTCATGAGCTCCATGGTCGACGAGACGGTCCCCCTCAGCGATGGCATCTGGTACTGGGACGAGGTGCTTGGGTCGGCCTTCTACTCGGGCCTCTACACCCTCCAGACGGCGCCGGCACGCTGGGCGGGCTACCTGATCAGCCTATATCGGACCATCCGGCAGACGGGCAGCAACCATAATAATGTTCGTCATGCTCGCAGGGGCAGCACTGCGGAGGACCTTAGTGTTGGCAGCGGACTCCACGATGGCACCACTTTGATGGCACGATGGCGGGCCTTCTACCGGCTTGTCCACCGCAGCGTCAGCGCTCGTCCCGTCTCAAGCTCCCAGGCCAGAGAGCTCGCCCTCTCACCCTTTCAATTGGCCCGCTCCCGGGCTCGGGCTAGCCGCAGTGGCCTGCGCAGGCTGAGGGAGATGACTGCCTGTGCCGTTGGCCTGCTCATGGAGGAAGGCCTCCTCTTCGACGTGGCTGACGAGGACGAGACCATCATCACTCCCGCTATTATCACTCCTGATGCCGGTGTCGGTGCTGGTGCCAGTACTGGCCTGGATCCAACGCCTTCATCGTCAAAGAAACATGACAACCCAGACGAATGGCGGGATCTTGTCTCGCGGACCACCGTGCTCATGCAGACCGTCCTCCAGCACGTCAACAATCTGGACACCGACCTGACCGGGTTCGAGGACAATGTCTTTTCCACCGTCGGGAGCGGGATACGCGCCATGGAGGAGTCGCTAGTAGCGACTACCGAAGGGACTGCTGGGACAGGTCGCTCGCCCAACCCAACCGACCAGGCCTACTTGGTCATCCAGCTGCTCATCGACGTGCTTGAGCACCATCTCCCTCGCCAGCAGAAGCAGAGCCGCCTGCTGGCCCGCAGCTATGCCCGCCCATCCACGCGCTGGTGCGCTACTGGCCCGCTGCATTGGCGCTCCTCCTCTCCTCC
>NW_003456413.1:34929-83010 GCF_000151425.1 Trichophyton rubrum CBS 118892 | reverse complement strand
TCATCGAGCCCTTGACCCGGCTGGTGGGCACTATCCGGCACGACGAGAAGAGCGAGGTCGCCCTCATGAGCAAGAACAGTCTCGACGCCGACTTCTCCAGTCTCGAGCGCATGGTCGTCGACTTTGTCTGCACCCGCCCGTCCCAGGACCTTGGTCTCGCCTCCAGTCACCCTGATGCGCTCGACCTCATCCGCCAGGGGGTGCGGCAGGGCGACCTGACGCCCGTCCTGCGAGCGTACGAACGGGACCTGCAGCGGCCCTTCATCGGTGCCATCCGCGGCGACCTCGTCACTGCCTTGCTCATCCAGATCCAGAAGACCAAAGTCGACGTCGAGGTAGCCATCAGCGGCATAAACTCCATCCTTAAGAGCCAGGAACTTGTTTTTGCGTACGTCTACGTCTATATTTCCCGGGTTCGTTTCTCCTTGTACTCGTTCTCCAGCTTGCTAACCCATTACATACCAGCTTCATCGGACTTACTCCCAGTATCCTGGTGTCCTATGCCACCGTGCAGTGGGCTGCCGGCCTCCTCGGCAGCAGGAGAGGCCTACGACAGGGCCAACGACGCAGCGAAATCGTCCGTTCTCTCCGGTTAGTCCTCTACTCTTGATTAGCCTCCTCTCCCCTCCATATCACACACACACCTCTTAACAGCTGTTATAGCACCGTCAACCGGATCCTAATGAGCTCTCTCCCCTCGCAAACGGGAGTCCTCTCGTACAAGGACCACGGTCTCCTGATATGCGAGGCCGAGACACTGCGACAACGAGCCGAGCGTGTCCTCCCCGGAGCCATCTACCATGAGTTCCACGAGGACCTGAACGACCTGCTGAACGTGAGAGCTGGCATCGCCCACCAGATGAAAGTGGTCGACCAGATCAGATGGACATATTCCAAATGGATCTACTCGTAGTATCATCATCATCATCATCATCAGGATCTCATCAGCGACCTGCCTGTCTATATACATTCTGTAGCCTCCAAAGGTACATCCAGGGGTCGTCCCCAGGCTCCTGTTTCTCAGCACTATCCGCGCCGTCAGCCGTAGCCTCTCCCACATCTAATCTGCGTACTCTGTAGATTCTCTGTTCCTCTCCTGTCTCTATACATTTTATATCGTATTTTGTATCTTATTCTACGTCAGGATATAATGAATATCTGATATTTCGCCGTCGTCTATGTGGCCAGTGCCAAGACGAGTGACTTGTTCCTTTTGCGGCAAAGGGCAAAAAAAAAGGTCGAAACGCTGACTTCATCTTTCGACCGCCAGCAACAACTCGCCAGCAACGCCGACATCACGCAGTTGACAGACAGAGACGGCAGGAAACGAGCAGACAGAGACAGGTAGAGGATGCCCCGGGCTGCCCGTTGGACTTTGCTGCCCCTTGCTGACACACGCCGTCTCACAGCTTTCACGCCATCGAAACGCACCGGAGATTAGCCATCCTCCTGCACAGCATCCGGACAGACAGACAGACAGAGGAGACCAGGCAACAGTGACAGCCAGAAGAGACAGATAAACAGCCCTCGTGGCCGCTCCGTCTCGCTGTTGTTTCTCCCGGGCTCGATTCACCCTGGTTTTGGTCTCGCCTGGACGGACCTATCGCATCTCGAAAACATAGCAGCGTCACTCGCAGAGCAGCCGCCGCTACGCCAGCTCAACACCGCGGCCAGTGATACGGCATCGCTCACCAGGCAGCTCTTTTTCTATCGACAGGGTCATCCACGGTATCCCCAGACTTCCTTCCGGCCCTGTGAATCTTCGACAGACCGCCCTGTACCCTCTCACAGCTTGACGTAATGGCGGGGACGCGGAATTACGACTTTCTAGTATGCGTGTCCTTCCCCCTTCTTTCTACTGCCTCTGCTTGCCCCTGAGTCTCTCGTCTGGGGGTGGGACCTCAGCTACTTTGTAGAGGAAGTACCTGGTTCCTGTGCTGACATTCACTTCTCCAGATCAAACTCCTGCTCATCGGAGACTCTGGCGTGGGCAAGTCCTGCTGCCTGCTTCGTTTCAGCGAAGACTCCTTCACCCCGTCCTTCATCACCACCATCGGCATCGACTTCAAGATCAGAACAATAAACCTCGACGGCAAGCGGGTAAAGCTGCAGATATGGGATACTGCCGGACAGGAGAGATTCCGAACTATCACTACTGCCTATTACCGCAATGCCATGGGCATCCTGCTTGTCTATGATGTCACTGACGAGCGATCATTCAAGAGTTCGTACTCTTTTTATCTTTATCTTTTTGTTTACTCTCCTCGATTTTCTTCATATTGACTCTCAAACTAATTACCAATAGACATCCGAACTTGGTTCTCGAACGTTGAACAGCATGCCAGCGAGGGAGTTCACAAGATACTAATCGGTAACAAATGTGACGGAGAAGAGAAGCGCGCCGTAACGGTCGAGCAGGGCCAGCAGCTCGCCAACGAGCTCGGTATCCCGTTCCTCGAAGTCTCTGCCAAAAACAACATCAACGTCGACAAGGCCTTCTACAGTCTCGCCACCGAAATAAAGAAGGACATGGATGTCTCCAAGGCAGAACAGGCTGGCTCCCAGGGCGTCAACATAGACAACCAGAACGGTGGCGCCGGCGGCTCTCTCGGGAAGTCATGCTGCTAGTTCTACGGCATGTGAAATGAAACATCACATCACAGCCCTGCTAGCAAGACGGAAGATAGCCCCAGCAAGTCCGTCTCCCTTTGCTCAGAACTATTTCCACAACCTAACCTATCTCTTTGTTCTATCACTTTTTATTCTCGCTTTCTATTCTTTATTCATTATCGACCTTTTTTTACTTTACCTTTTTTGGAGGGCGAGAGAGGTGAAATTCTTCTTATTAAAGAAATATACGAGAGAAGTATCCCGACGATCCGTCATGTCTCCTTTCCGCCTTGTATATTTATTCTTTGTTCATTTTTCCTCCCATTCACCTTGATCTTGCTCGCGTTGCTCCTTTTTTGGCATGAGACCATGTCGAGATACACATATCATATACCTCTCTCCGTCCGTTCCCCCATCCCACCGTCTCTGTGTACCTCACAAGTTCCTCTTCCCGGCTGAATTGTGTTTATTGCTTAGAAGGCGTTTGCTCTGTTCCGAGTCTTTCCTGGTCTTTTTTTTTTTTCTATCCCCTCCACCTACTGATTGGTCTTGGTTGTTCCTCTCGTTTGCTTTCTTGTCATTGCTATGTGTGATATCTGATAAAGATAACTGGATTGTATCTAATCGATTCTACATGGTTCACCTTCTATCCGTAAATATACATATCGTACAGTCAGGTCGAGATGTTTCCTACCCTATATTATAAGGTAACTGATCAAGTGGTTCAAAAACTCTCGTCCCAGAAGAGAGCTTCAGCCTTGATCACTGGCGGCGGATCACAGTAGTCCATATCTTCCGCCTGTGGGAATTCCTTCATATGCCATGTCCTCACAAACCTCCTAGCATCAGATGCAGACCTGAACGTTACCCTCCAGTTGCTGATGTCGTATTCTCCGAACTTGGGTTTCGCATGAGCCTTTTCACCCAGTGGCGTGCTGCCATCCTCCTTCCCGTTAGTCAGGAATATCACCTTATCCCAACCCTCGATAAGATCCCAGGGAACAGATCTCCTTTCCCCATCCCAGTAAAGAAAATTGATCAGCGATTTTCTCGTCGGGCTGAGGAATGAATCGCGCGAAATGCACATTCGTACAGGATATCCAGCTGTATCGGAGGAGAATGGCACCGGTGTCGAAGTTTCAGGAGGTTCTTCCTCGTCGTGCGCTATCACGCCGGTAATCGATTCCTGGGTTCTGATACAGGATGACACCCATTTACTGAACGGGAAAAATTCAGCGGTAATCAGGGGGAATTGCCAGGGTGCGGTGAGCGTATAGTCTTGCAATGTAAAGCCCATAGATCCCGGAACCTCATAGTTAGATGGAAGGTCGATGCTGGACGCCGGGTAGAACGGAGTTTTGTCTCGAAGTAGCTCACGCAACTTATGTACTTTCCCTTGGTATGCAGCGGCCGCAGCGGGATTCGAGAACAGAAGAATCCAACCATTCATTCGGTCCAGAGTCTTCGGATTCCGGGTAGGAATTACTATTGTATACAAGCGTCAATTAAAGGCCACTTCTGTTTGTAGTAGTAGCTACTTACTCTGCTCCAGTCCTCCCTGGCTCTTCCACCCTTCAATGTGTTTTCCCGGGGCCAGGATGCGTAAAAAGTCTCTCTCTGTAAGAGAGGCCGGGGCTCTATATAGGACCAGGGCAGTCTTATGAGGCCGTTTACTCAGATTTGCATCCGTTATTTGCAGCTGGCCCATCTTATTGATATCAGCACCTGTGCCCTGGCCAGCAGTGCCTGGAACCATTTCTAGACCAAATTCTCGCAGTAAATCCTCTCGATCCCGCATGGCCTGCTCTGTAAGATTGCGGCGAGGCTCTTTCTGGCCTCCCTGCTTGGCTGCCTTTTCCTTCAGGCTGTTCAATCCATTGGGCGCATTCCTGGATGTCCGCGGCGGAGCTTGCGTGGATGTAGACAACGGCCGGTACCTAGCATTTCTGCTAAATAGTAGTGATCGTGGTGACCATACCAAAGGCCTGCATCGCATTTCGAAGGCAGCGACGAACCAATATCCTAGTTGACGGCATCAAATCGCTTGATTCTTCGTCTTCGTCTTCGTCTTCTTCACTTTCAGCTTCATTTTGTCCGACATTGAAAAAACATAGAAGCGTCACGTGATTGAGGCTCTAGAAAGGTTATCAAGAAAAGTAAAAAAACGAACATTTTCAATTTCAACATAAAAAACACCCAGCTTGACAAGCACTTCGCCTCTGATTTTCATTGATAACTGTTACTGTCAAGCATTTTTCTTTTGCTAGCAGCCACTTGAACAATTTGTGAGAATGGGAATTGCAAAGAAAACTAGAAAGTTTGGCCATGTTCGTCTCCCGCATCCAGTTACTTCGAGAACCATCACTAACCGTTAGCCAGGTCAAAAAAATAATCAGTCAAAAGGACAACCGGCTGTAAGGCCTCGTCACATATATATTGTTGCGTATGGAAGGGAGAGACATACTGAAATTATATCCCGGGATACAGGAAGCAGAATCAGGCTAAGGCGGAAGAAAAGAAAGCAAAGGCCGACAATGTTGTCCGGGAAATGTACGAAACTCTTCCACTTTTGACAGCAGCCACCTTTCCTCTATTATATAAAAACCAACGCTAACAACTCATTACCTATCCCATGACAGACCTCAAGCTCCGTCTGCACTATTCTTCCAGTTCAATACCTCGCTCGCACCACCTTACTCAATCTTAGTCGACACAAACTTTCTATCCCACACAGTCCAGCATAAACTCGATGTTATACCAAGTATGATGGACTGCCTGTTCGCGAAATGTATCCCAATTATTACAGACTGCGTATTAGCCGAGTTGGAGAAGTTAGGACCAAAATACCGGCTTGCTTTGCGGATAGCAAAGGACCCTCGATTCGAAAGACTCAAATGTGACCATACAGGCACGTACGCTGATGACTGCATTGTGGACCGAGTTATAAAACACCGAATATATATTGTCGCAACCAACGATCGTGATCTAAAGAGACGGATAAGGTGGGTTTCGCTTATCTCTGATATACCTAGAGAACTGCGAGTAATAGAATACTGACGATGGAATGATAGAAAAATTCCTGGTGTACCAGTTATGAGTGTTGCCCGTGCTAAATACGTCATCGAACGACTTCCTGACGCCCCTGAAAAGTGAAGATAAACTCGAGTCAAGATTTTGTCCTTATCAACAGCCGCACTCCAGGTCTGCTAGGGGTTATGAGGTTTATATCCCTCAGGAGTAAACTCCATTGTGCTACGCTTGGCAGCGCCTACTCTGAAAGAATAGATGGTCACAAGCCATAGCTGTGTTCACTCCTCACCGTGGCTTCCACCTTGTACATTCATACAGGATACAAGGTTCTTCAGAATCGTGTCAGGTCCTTCGTTATGGCTCAAGGACTGTGGCTATTCTGTGCTCTTTGGACTATTTTCACGGTCCAGCGATACCACGGACCGAGGAGGTCTGCTAGATGTGCAGGTAAGGAGCGGACTCGGGATATGTGTTACTCGGTCTATGTCATGAGCTTTCCCCGGGAATGAAAAAGATACACCGTTTGTAGCATAGCTTCCGTCACGTATAACCGGTATCTCACACGATATTATAATGACATTACACTATATATCACGCCTACAGTATAGACAACGTAAATACATATATACACTACCACCTACACACAGAAATACGACAATATACAAAGAAAAGGCAATTGAAAATATTAATATCATTCTCCTAACCAATGCAAGTGCGTCCTATTGATGACGGTGAGAAGGGCTATAGAATTATCAGGATTCAAATGTGGTATGTTAAAGGATTAAGGGAAGTCATCGGCACGCGAAGTTGGCGTTTCATTCAAGATACGGGCGATTGAGCTTCAGAGCTGCCAGGCCTTGGAGTGCTGGCTTCTAAATAGTCTGAAGCTCGAATGCCGTCATGCTTCTTGTAATGCTCGACGTCATCCTCAGCAGATTCCTCGTCACGACCGTCATCTTCGAGGTATGTATCGGTCCACCGGGCAGAGTCAGTCTGAGACGCTTTTGAATTCATGCTCAGACTACTCAATCGGCGCTCGATTGGTGGTGTAGGTTTATTCAGCTCAAATGTTATACTGCCTTGCAACCTCGATGAAGCATCTGGTTGAAGAGAAGAGGCAGTTTTCTTGTCGCTAGGGCTGGACGGTCCGTTATCCGGTCCAGTGTTCGGCGAGGCCTGACAACGCGGCAAATCATGCTGGCCTAAAACCTCTTCTCCCTGGTCAGTTGCTGGGACGTTCATCGGTTTAGCCCGTTCCTCTCGAGACTCTAGATCGTCTGATTCACGAGCAGAGGCAGTATAGCCAAAGTGAGTATCGACAAAATGCTTGACAACTGGCCAGCCATAGGCATTGGCAAACATACGGCGGACGATAATGTTGTTATGGGCATCTGGTTCTAGGCGGACCAGAACTTTGCGCCAGGTTAGATCACGGTGGTAAGCCCTTGCAATCTTCTCTTCTACTTTCATGCCACTGTTGCCCTTCTGGGGTATCTCGGTTGGCGTTTTGCTACCATCAGAAGCCCCAGCCTGCGAGCCAGTGTTCTCCATCGAGGCACTTCGGCTGAAACTGTAACTTGGCGATCGAAACATAGTTCGGGCCCTGGTGGGTGGAGGTGGAGGGATATCATCAGGGTGATACACCCGGTCATGGAAGATGGTTCTAGGTCGTGACGACGGGTCTATAAGATATTCAAGCGGAGGCAGGGGTGGGCTGAGAACGTCGCCGGCTGATTCTAGGATAGTCGTTCTCGGAGGAGTATACCAGCCATCTTCCTCATCATACAGAGAGTCTCCACGGACGAGACCTTTTCGCATTGGAGGTGCAGTCAACTCCGGGTTGCTTGTGGGCGCAGTCTCTTCATTTTGTGTATCGGTACGAAGCGTCTGCGAACGTTTGTATATCTTCTGCCCCTTGTTCTTCTTTTGTGGTCGGAAGAAGGAAAAGAAGCTGTTGACGGGCCCGGGAGACGCAGGTGACGTAGGTGAGCTGGTTGGACTTAGCCTCTGGGGCGATGCCAGGGCCGGGTCACTTTCTGACTGCAAGTACTGACTGGCCAGAGGCAGTCCAGGTGAGCTCTCTCCGCTAGCTGGATGAGGTGTTAGACGAGGTGACTGAGCGCCTGACTTGCTACCTCTCTCCTGAGCCTTGTCATCTGCCGAGCCAGGCGCGCGAGCAACAACGCGAGCACTCGAATTGAGGCCAGTCAACTGCGCCCATCCCCATTCAGCTACCGTTCCGACGAGACCATTCTCCCGCCTTGCCTTCTCAACTCTTTCGAGGCCTCTCCAATCAAGAAAGAGGAGGCAGGAGGTACGCAAAGGAACAATGCCATCGTTGACAACATTTGAGTATATGGTACGATTTCTGAACCTTTTCAAGACCTCATGGGCGGCACCGCTGGGCAGGACACGGAGGAGAGGCTTCGACCCTGGGTCCTGACCGTGAGCACGGTTTGCATCACTTCCCAGCCCTCCTATCATGGCTTCCCATCCACTGCGGACTTTTGAAGGAGCGTTCCACGCCAGGCCAAGATCCTGACCTGTTCGACCAACGAGTCCAAAGTCGAGGGCAAACTTGACGTACATGGGGTTTTCATTGCTTAGGCCGAGGAAAGGAGAGGCAAAGGCGACGAAGTTGATGGGTCGGATATAGTCGAAGAAGTCTGGGCAGTGCTTTTGTATATATGCAATGGCATACGTCTGGACGAGGCCCCCAAGAGAGTGGCCTATAAAGCTGATGCTAGTGATCTGATAGGCATACTCCTTTTGTCGGCGACCCTGACGTTCGCTGTCTCCGAGAATTTGGCGAGCCTGTGGCCGTCTGAGTTTGTTCTTGGACTTCAGCGGGAGGTACGGCTGATCTGGGTATGTCATGAGCTGGACGTACTTTGCCAGCCGTTTGCCCAGGTATTGGATGCCGCGCTCTGTCCTCACTGCGTTCCCAGGAAATCCCCTGACAATCACGTCTTCCTCATCATCTTCACTATTTTCGGTAGAATCTCCGCCGTTTGACGATTTCTTCCGTTTTCTGGCCTCCTCTCGGGCATTCTTTGCGGCAGCATCGATGCTCTCCTTGAGGTAGAGCATGTCAGCACCGAGATTGCTATGGAGTCCATGTGTCACGAGGACAAAATGTATCTTCTTGCGTTTCTTCTTCGGTTGCTCCTGTTGGGAAGCAGAACCTTCCGCTGGCCTATCCGTGGCAGAGGTAGTGGGATCGCTACTAGTACTACCACTACCACTACTACTCTCTGCCGAAGAAGGAAATGGTGGCAGGTTCCACAGACTGGCGGTGTCGTCTACCCGTAGCTTGATAGACTCCGAGTATACACCAGGCACTCTACCTGGCCGCTCACGCTGCTGTTGCTTCTTCGACGGCCCGGGTTTGGCATGGTCTCGAAGCTGGCCGGGAGGGGGCAGGTTGGCCATGGCGGGAGCTCCCAGTTCGACGGAGGCAGCATCTCGGCCAACCAGAAGCTCGTACTGCACGGAGGCCGTGGAGGAGAAGATGATCTCCGACGATATCTCTATTATCCAGGTCACGCCCGTCGTAGCAGAAGGTCCAGCAGCTCCAGCAGACGGAGACCGGACTCGTTCGGGTACTTTTATGACGGCATCCCAGGCTCCTCCCGGCTTCAGATTGGGCTCGAACTGCGGCAGGCCGTCGACCTCATGCTGGTCGAACTTGCGGTTGGGGTCGAAGGCAGCTGGCCTACAGGAGACATGCAACGCATAGGGCCCGTGGAGATACGCAGCACGCAGAGGGGTGGCCGCCGTGTTCCGGAGCTTGACATACAGCTGTGAGGGCGTGGGCAGGATGCGGTCTGCGGAGGGCGTATAGGTCAGGGTATATCTACACAGAATCACAGTCAGTGTACACACACACACACACACACAGCTTATGCGGTGGGCCAGCAAGCCACTTACCGAGCTACCTCGCCAACCTTGAGACCGCCGGCCTGGTGGACGAGCAGCATCTCCGCTGCCCGCCGGGTCTCAGCAGGAGGCACACTCCAGCCACGCAGGGTACGAAAGGTCGGATGAGCTTCAGGCGCAAGGGAGACGCCGCTGTCTGGAGTCTGCGAGAGCCGGTACGTCCGGGGAGTCACCAGCATCTGCTCTCGCACCAGTCTGTCTGCGGTTGAGCTCGGTTTCTCAGGCTGTTTTCTGTTCTGCTCGTCCTCGTCATCGTCGTCGTCGTCGGTTTGATAGTAAGTAGAAGTTTGGGCCAGATAAGGTGAGGCTGAGTAACGGTATTACACGTATTCTATGACAAAGCAGGCGGGGAAAGTGACAATACGTGAATATCAATTACATCACGAGCTGGCAAAACTGGCGCTGCGAAAGCCGAATCTCAATCTGCCCTTGGACGGCCTCGTCTGGCTCGTTCGCTCGTCTGGCGGGCTGGTCGGGCAGCAGAATGATCCTCCCGTCGACGCAGACCCTCCGCCAGCGCTCGTCCGGCTCCGCCACCCGGATTCTGACGGCCTCGACGGCGGCGTAGGCGACCTCTGGCTGGTCGACATGCTTGCCCCCAGCGTACGCCAGCGCCATCAGCTCGCCGGCTCTCTCGGACGGGACGGGCCCGAAGTGGACTATCCGTAGCTGTTTCTCGAGCGGTGCTGAGGCCGGCGAGATGATAAATCCCTTTTCGAGCTGCGAGGCCAGCGTCACCAGCACGTACATGTGGGATGGCCGGTCGACCACTTCTTCCTCCTCCTCCTCCTCCCCCTCCTCTTCCCCGTCGGCTCGGACAAGGACGAGAGAGCCTGAATAGCTGTGGGAGGCGCTCCCGTCGGCGGGCTGAAGCAGCTCCTGGGCGGCCATCTTGAACCTGTCGACCCCGAACCGCCGGTACGCTGCAGTATCGCTGTCTGCAACGAGCGAGGCATGCAGTCCCCAGCTCACGACCACCACCCCGTACACGTCTGCCGCTCCCACCGGCTCCCTCCCGCGTCCTTCGTCCGTCACGTACATCGATCCAGGCGGAAATCGCACACAAAAGGCCGGAAGGTCTGCGGGCGAGCCGCGGACCAGCCTCGACAGCCCCAGGGTCGAGTCGGCCAGCAGACCCGTAGAATTGGCCAGTCCGTTGCCCGTCCCCATCGGCACAAGGCAGACGACGGGCCGGACAAGCGTAGAGGCAGCTGGAGCTTCGGCCAGCACGCGGATGAGGTCGACCAGGCCGCCGTCGCCAGACATCAGAATGAGTGTCTGCTGGTTGCCGGCCAGCGCCTGCGGGAGGAAGACGGTCCTCGCCAGGCGGGTGATTGTCTCTGCCGACTCGGTCTCATGGACTGTATAGTCCCCCTCCGGCCGCAGATGCGAGAGCAACGGCTTGACTGCCTGCTGGAAGAACGACGAGGCCTTCTGGGTGCCGGACAGCGTCGAGACGATGACATGAAGCCGGACGCTGGCTGCGAGATGGGACGGCCGGCCGTGGCAGAGGGAGGAGTATCCGGGCAGAGACGCAAGGCCGGACAGCTTCAGCGTCTCCAGACGGGCTGATTCGCCGTCTGCATCGTGCTGCAGGTAGAGCAGGCTGTCCTCGTCCTCGTCCGCGGTCTGTATGATGGCGATGATGCTGTCCGCCGGCACTGTCGAGCGCACATCCTGAGTCTGCCACTCGAAGTGACCCTGAGAGAAGCCGGCGGTAGAAGGGACCCCGTCTACTCGTCCCTGAACTGCTTCTTCCATCCTGGTATCTTTGCAACTTCTATGCCTTTATCTTGTTGTTGATATACGTTGCTGGCGCTGCAGGCATAATTTATACAGATATCGACCAGCGTTGCGGCTGAAACCCCCCACTCGTATAGTTATATATAAAACTAAATCCCATGTCTAAAAGTTATATATCTCGTAACCGTTTTATCTATAGGCATTCAATCATCAATAGACAAGATCATCCAGCAGCTAGTACTCGAGAGAACCGCCGACGTGCGACCAGAACTCCTGGACGAGCTCGCGCTGTCCCTGGCCCCCCGGCGAGCCCCTGACGGCCAGATACCGCCTCGAGTCGAGCTTTGCCTGCCACTGGCCCGGGTTGCCGTCGACCATGATGCCGCCGGCCTCAGCCAGGATGACCCAGCCGGCGCAGACGTCCCAGGCCCAGCAGCCGCCCTCCCAGTAGAGATCCAGCACGCCCGAGGCCACGGCACACAGGTTCAAGGCGGCCGAGCCCATGCTGCGCATCGAATGCACCATCGCGCCGCCCTGCTCCTTGGACTTGCCCAGGCTCTCAAACGTACGCAGCTTGACCTCCCAGTTGGGTCCTGAGCGGTCCGAGCCCCATTCCACGGCCACCAGGGCACTGCTCAGTCCCATGAGCGGCTCGACATCCCCTCCCCGAAGCGGTAGTTTGCGAGTGCGGTTCATGAACGCCCCGCGGCCCTTGACGGCGCTGTAGAGCGTGCCGGTGAACGGGTTGAAGACGACTCCCACGACAGGCTGCTGCTTGATGGCAAAGCCGAGCGAGATGCAGGCCGAGGGGAAGCCGTGGACGAAGTTGACGGTGCCGTCTATTGGATCGACCACGAAGGTCGGCTCGTCCGTCAGCGGCTTTGACGGGTCGTACGTCTCTTCTCCCATGAACCTGGTGCTCTTGCGGTCAGTTATTGCTTGTTCTTGTTGCTGCTTGTTTGTTTGCTGCTGGTTATAAGGGTTGGAGACGCACTGGTAGTGAGGGTACTTGGTGCGCAGGGCCTCCGAGACGGCGGCCTCGACAGCGCGGTCGGTCTCAGTCACCAGATCGGAGCCTGGTCTGCCGGTTAGCGCTTGATCTTATAGTACGGATGAGGGCGAGAGCGTCTTCTTACTGTTCTTCTTGGAGCCGACGCCGTTGATGAGCGGGTGGGCGCTGGTGATCATCTCGCCCGCCGTGCTGGCCAGGTCGACCAGGAAGTCGTGGATCTCGGCCAGGTCGGGCGTTTCGGCCATCTTGACTGACTGGCTGTCTGGCTATCTGTCAGTCTGTCGAGATAGGTCTCAATTGATGATAGTAGGAGGTCGATGGCGGAGGGGGAAGATGGTGCAGCTTGTTACATAGTTGGATCTACTTTGTGATGACGCCGGCCAAGATGTTTCTTTTCTTTTGCTGGGCATCAACTCGACATCTTCTCTCAAAGTCCTCATAATATTAGTATTATACAGAGCCATGATATCCAGCAACCCGGCGGGACGACGCAGAGAAGTGGGAGACGCCATCCAGTCCTCTCAAGGCAGTCATCTTCAGCTTCATCCTTCGTCTTCACACTCGTCGCCATCCTTGATTTCCGCGCTGTAGGCCAAAAACGTCATTTGCAAGACTGATCGCCCGCATTTTGATCTCCCACGCCTTCAAGTCGCAGTCAAAGTCCCGAAAGGCAGTAGAGGTGAAGGATCCCTTGGGCATGGTGTAGTCCGAGACGCGGCGAACAAGAGTAGCCAGCATCGTACGCCGCAGCCATTCCCCGGTAGTCTTCCATGGGACAACGTCCGGCTGGGCCTTGTTCTTCAGCAGGAGGCTGGCCATGATGTACCTAAAGTACAGATATCGGCGGGCAGGATGGTTGTCTCGAAGAAATATGAGCGGCCTGCAATGGAGTCTCTGTTTATATAGATCAGCATCATCCCTTGACCATGCAGTAGAGCCGGGCGGGCGAGACAACAGACAGCCCTTAGAGAAATGGATCCAGATGCTTGAATAATGCAAGAGACGGCAAAGGGAGACGATTCTTATCCAGAAGAAAGAGAAATAAGAGGGAGACGAAGAGATCTAGGGGGTTGTTTTTATAGTAAACACTTTGGTATCGAGGCTCCTCCAACGGGCAAAGGCAACAACCCCCTTTGATATCCAGCCGGCCAACCAGCTATCAAGTGGTTAAACGCCATAGAATCGACTTTATAGTAGTAATTCAGCTGAATATTATCCATTTGCACGGCCATCCCAGAGCCAGTTGGTTAATGAGCAATCCCACAATGTCGTGCCGAATTTTGAAACGAATTTAACTAGTTACTGATTCTCAAATTTTCATATTCAATTTCAACATTTGACCATAACCAAACTTCCATCAACACCAACATCGTCCAGGATGGGCATTCCACGTCTCAAAGGACACCTTCTACGGTACGAAGAAGCCGTCTGGCTGGGAACAACAGCGCAGCAGGGCCAGGAAAATACCCGAAACATCACCTCCGTGGTCATCGACGGCCCTGCGCTGGTCTACCATGTCTACTACGGCCTCATGGCGGCCATGGAGCAGCATCTCAACCCCTTTTCTGCTCAGCCTTCTAGCGACGAGGTGAGCGTCGGGGTCATGAAGATGCTGCTCCATCTTCGCGCCATCGGTGTCACCATGTATGTACCGATGTATCGATCAACAGTGGCCTTTGCTAATTACCTAAATGATAGAGAGAAAATCTACTTTGATGGAGCCCTCCCAACGTCAAAGCGAAAAGTTCGCCTGGAGAGGATGGCCAAACTCGCCTCGAAGCTGCAGCAGGCCTGTCAGGCAAAGAAGCACGGATTCAAGAGTGGTACTGTTGCGGGAGGCCGGCCATCGCCTGATACCAAACTCTTCTTTAGTCGTCGCCTGGTGAATCCCAAATTCTACAGCTTGCCTGACAACCCCTTCATGGTTGCTACAGTTGCCGAGGATTTGAAGTATCGGTGGAGCTGGCAAGCCATTGAGTGCTTCCATGACCTCAACAGCACCGAAGAAGGCCATGGCTCCTCGTTCCCGTGGGCAGATATCACGGAAGTCGTCATGGGCGAGGCGGATATCTTCTGTGCCGAAGCCGCAAGGGAACGAGGCTCTGCAGTGCTGACAGGAGATTCAGACCTTGTTATACATGACCTGGGATCTGACGGCTCTGTTGTGTTTCTGGAATCCATCGAGATGTACGAGACCCCGGATACAAATGAAAGGGAACTTAGACTGCCACCCTTTGGTGTGCGAGCGAAGGAAATCCGTCCATCCAGGATCGCCAACCAACTAGGCATCAAGAATCTATTGAGAGTGGGATACGAGCTAAAGCAGGACCCGTATGTGAAGTGGTCTTCCATTTCAAAGCTGTGCCAGGCTGCAGAAAAGAGATCAAGAGTGAGTTCGTCGTACGGTGAGTTCCTAGCTGAATATAACGCTCGTCCCTTTTCGATGAAGGGCAATGATAAGAGCAATGAATTTCCCCTTCTTGACTCCAAGGTCTCAGAGCTGGTAGCTCAATATCATCATCCAAGCTTCGATGCAGATGGCGACCAGCTGTACTCCTACCTGCCCGTGATGACAGAAAACCATGCTCGCAGGTGTGCCTGGGTTGACTGCAGTGATATCAGAGCCATTGGATACTCTATATTTAACTTGTCCTTCCCGAGGAATAAAAGAAGAGATACAATCCTCGAGTATGCACGGAGAGGCCAGAGAATAGTCCCAAACCCCCTCACATTACTAAACGAAGACGCCCTTGCTCTGGCTGCTAAGGAACTGCTTGAACAGATAGAGTCTATCCGACTCTCTTCCGGGAACGAAAGCATATATTTCTGGATACCCTATGCTCTACTTCGCATTTATTCGGATGCGGAACACTCTAATCTTCCCAAACCAGACGCCATTATCAAGTTCTTAAAGTTCGGCTATATGGGAGGTTCTCTAACGTGGGACGACCTCCACCTGCGGGCTCAAGTGCTGTGTACCCTCTACTCTCTTCGCATGCTTAAACAGTTTCTGCAGGTTTCACTGATTACGGGCGATGCTGAAGTCCAGAGAATAGGAAAGCCACTTCTTGATGTGTTGGCTGAACTTCCTCCGCTACGCATATTATCCGAAGCCGGAATATGGCTCAACTCGTGTACGGAGAAGGACATGAAGTCGATATCCGATACTATAAGTACACTGTTTGAATGCCTGGGCGGTACTCAAATCCCTGTTTCAGACGCAGATCTGGAGCAGGAGGAATCTGAAGATATCAAAAAGGATACCCCGAACCGGAAGAAGAGGAAACGGGAGAAGAGGACAACCAACTCTCCAGCCATAACACGGAGGCAACAGGCTGCTAGCAGTAATATGTATGATATTCTGCAAAGTACCTACGATCCTTAGTGAACCACATTTATCCGGTTCAGAGAATGAAGATATTGATAGGGACACGCAGTGAGAGACTGAAATACCCAGTGACATGAAGGTTTGGATACCTGGAAAATGTAAGATTTATCGTTATGGATTGCCTAAAAGGTCGCTAGGTTTTACCATTCTGGAATCCTTCTGTAAACCTGAGAGGAAGAAAAAAATCATACACCATCCTAATCGCCATTCGCTGCTGGATAGAGCATACCTTCATGAGCTATCCAGGTTAGGGTCCATTCCAAGAGCTAGTGCGTACTGAAGCTGAATAGCTAAAGCTTCATCATTTGCTTCTTGCTCCCGCCTTCTATCAATCTCTTCCTGGTAGCAAACAGGGCCTCGAATATCAACAGCTGCGTCGGGTGGCACTGCATTGTCTGGTATATCCGCATAGTTGAACCACGGACAATCGCAAGTCTTCCACTTTAAGCCACAGACAATACAGAACTGCGCTGTGCATCGACAAGTGATGTGGTTGCAACCTTCCTTCAACTCTACCATGGCAGAGCAGTTATAACAGCGTCTCCAGCCTTCTTGTTCCGCAATTTCGGCAAACTCGACAGACCCTTCGTCCTGCGGGCAGTCTTCATCTTTATGCCATTTCCCACCACATGTACAGCAGACCATTATCTTACAGCGACTGCAGATTCCGTATCTACGCCTACTTGCATCACGGGAGCCTGCAGCCCTATATATATTTGCTGGGGGTATCCATTTCCCACAGCCCTTTGATGGACAGTATATCCGGTTCTTAGTGGTATATTCCCTAAACTTCTGGTTCCACTCCAACTTGAACTTGAGGTCAAATAAATTTTCAACATGTTTCAGGGGTATGTGATCTGACGTGCAGCACCGCGGAGGCATATGCTGGGGGTCTGTAATGGAAAGGGTGAATGCCCGCCTTAGACATCCGTGGCATATTCTATGTAAACAGGCAAGCTTTACTGTTTTAGAGGCAGGAAGATCATCAGACATGCAAACAACACATGTAACTCTGCAAAAATATTAGTATTATAGATATACGTGGCTTGTAACGGAGAACCTGGATTGCATACTGTCTTTCTGGTGGCAAGACAATCCCAGGGTTGAACATTCTTATCAACAACGGCGATGGGCTGCTTCTTCTGCCATCATTTACGGGACTAGCAGTGGACTTTTGGCCAGGGGTTTCATTAGAGTGCGCTCTCTCCTTCTCCCCAGGGAGTGGGCGGACTCTTGCAGAGGCACGAGCACTATGAAGGAGTTAGCTCTCCCAACCAGCACCAGTATATATGTATATTGACAGCCAGTCTAGAAAAAAACTGGAAGAATCTTACTTCAAGAGATGATTATCACTTCTTCCCAAACTTTGCTTGATATTTTGAGCTGGGTGGCTGGCATTCCCGCCGGATCCGCTTGCTGCAGCATCTCGATGATATCGATGATTACGATGTCCTGTATGTACTAGCAGAGATGACCGGCGGACTCGTTTTTCTTTCTTCGACCGCCTCTCAGGCTCAGCTGCTCTATCTCCTTCTATCAGTTCGATCGGTTCGCCTTGTATGCGTCGGCGATGATGGTGATGAAAATGACGGCGCTTATCCGGAGTTGCTGGGGCGTTTGCTTGTTCCATGTCGGTGCCCTCGATATGCTTGACACCTAAGCTGTTAGGGAACCAAGAGTATCCTAAGTAGACGTCAAGTGTCTTGATCAAACTTATTGATGCTTTGTAGAGCGTTTGTGGCACGTCGTCATAGCAGGGTAGTTGAAGCCTCCAAGACTTGAATTTCTATTGGCAGGAGATATCCCGCGATTCTTAAATGGGGGCGCACCTGTCAAGTAACCAACCCCTAGGTGGTGAATGATTGATGATACATGTATTATATATCACAGTAAAGGACAGTCTGAACAGGCATTTCACTTAGTCCTTTGCAGTAATCGTAAAAGTGTGAATATTCGGCGTATGCAGATTATTTATTACACCGTGTGAATATGAACAGATGGCCATGATAGATGCTTTTGTCCGCCAGTAAAATAGTTATCATTACAAGATACTAGAAATTTTTGAAAGCTCCAAGAGGCAAGATACATCGTAATACCCTCGGTATCGCGTTATGATTCCAGGAGAGGTGAAAATCAAGCTTCTTTGATAACACCAGGGCGCAACAGCTTGTCCTCCTTTCCAAAGACCGAGACATCCTTGACGATCCCAATAAACCTACGATGGTTCTCTCTGGAGTTTCCAAGGCGTGATCGGAACATACGGAGGAGATCGTTGCTCAAGATTCCGCTTGCAGGAATAGCGGCGTGTATTTCAGAAGCAGTTGGGAAAGAGGCGGGTGGTGGAGCCCCGGCGCCAGGGTTGGCACCTGAGACCGACCCTCTTCGAGATCCGGAACCGGAGGGAGTAGAAACGCCTGTATCCATCAAGTTAGTATGGGAATGTATGTCTATATGCAATGGGAGGAACTGACCACGAGAACTCTCGGGGCTGCTGGCTCGGCTACCGGCCACAGCTTTGCCAGCAGGAGTAGGGCTTCCGGCACGAGAACCAATTGGAGTTCCGGTCTTTGATTTGGCAGCTGGAACGTTAAGCTTCATTCTCTTTGCCATAGTACTATCACTCATTTCAGCACCAGAGTTGGCGGCTTTTTCAACATCACTTGCAGACCCAGCCTTGCCTGGACCAGTGCGGATACGCTTCTTTGCACCGGCAGCGGTTTGAGCAGTGCTGGGCGTGGCGTCGTTTGCGTTAGCAGTTCCAGAGCTCTTTCTCTGCGCTTGGGGAACAGGAGAAATAGGTCTAGAGGTAGGCTGAGAATTGGAGATCTGGGCAGAAAGATGCTTGTTCTTCGGTTTCTTACGGGAGGAATCTGTGCCACTGGCGTCGGAAAGATTTGGGGATCCGGGACGTTTGCGAGCGGCAGCTTGTGCTCTCTTCAGCGGGTCAGTATGTTTATTACGCCCAGACGGGGTATTGGTGCCTTTGGTAGATGTTCCCGAAGGTTTGTCGGCCTGGTTATCTTTCCGCTTGGGATCTTCTTCCGACTTTTTCTGCTCCTCTTTTTGGCGCTCTAGTTCGGACTCATCCGTACTCTAAAAGAAACAGTTAGTTGAATATGGAAGAAGACAAGTACATGGTAAAAAACAAAATTACCTCATCATCCGAGTAAGGGTTTGCGTCAGATCCACTACTGTAGTCATAATTCTTCTCGCGTCGCTGCAACGCCTTTCGAACCTGTTTGCCAAAGCTTTTAAGATCTTCCTTTTGTTTCTTTTCTAGGTGCTCCTCTTCATCATAGTCCTTCTCGTCTTTGAGATCAAAGATGTTTGCCTTTAGCTGGTCTTGTTTGATACGCTTTTCTGCAGTTTTGGCATCTTCATCATCATCAAACAGCCCAACATGTTCCTCGTCATCTGCAAATCTATCTTCGTCGAAGTCCATATCGTCGCCTTCGAAACGATCAGTGACTGGCGCGTTTCGAGACTGCCCAGTGTAGATTTTCCGCTGTCTAGCATATCTTTGAAGCTCTCTCTCCTGGGCTCGTGCTTGCTCCTTTTCCATGAACCATCGGGGATCTCTAATCTTCCTAGCCATATGCTTCTCTGCCTCTTCAATAGTCAAGACCTTGAACTGATTTTTGGCAGTAAATTTGTACCATTTATCAATGGGTATCATTCGCATCTTCCCGCTGCGCTCCAAAACAAATGTGGCGTATGTCTCTGACATGGCAGCCTCATACTTGCCAACCCAAATATTTTTATTATCAAAATCTTCCAAATGCCAAGGTAAGGCCTCCTCATATTTAATCTGAGATTTTGCAGCCTCCTCTGGTGTGATGATAGATTTGAAGACTTGCTGTGTCCGCTGCTTAGGGGCGTTCACTTTCTTGGGTCCTGAATTAACGGAGGGAGCAATCTGCGCCAGGTTATCCTCACGTTCTTTAGCCCGTGCTTCTTTCTTAGCTTCCATCTCCTGGCGTTCGGCCTCAGTCAGACCAGCGTAAGGGTCACGGAACCCTCGTCGGGGATTTGCATCTTCCTTTTCATTTCCTGCTGAAGCTGTGGTTGTAGCTCTTGGATCTCGTCGCTGTAATCTTACGGGGCGTGTAAATTGAGATTCATCTCTAGGGTCCACGCTTTTCTTTGATATAAGCTTTGCGATGTGGTGCCTTAATCCTTCTCTGAGCGCACGTTTCGTTGTAACCAGCGGGTAGTCTGAGTACGTTTCTGAGAGCAACGGACCGCTGAAGCCGTTGGTAGTGAGGTCGTCAGCGCTGGGGATAGGTCTTGGTTGCGGTAGCGTGCTCGCCGGAGGTTGATGTCGTGGAGGCTGCAGTGGAAGGGTCGATGTCCCATTCGCGGTCGTAGATCGCACCTGGCCTTGCCCATATCCCTGAGACTGGCCCTGAGGCTGAGGCTGGCCAGGAGCAGTAGGTCGCGGAATAGGTCGTTTCTTTGGTCGAACGAGCGGATCCGCTGGCTTGGGGCGCCGTCTGACCATAAAGGGTCCATTCGGTCCTCCCGGGGGGGTTCTACCCAAGGGTGGGTTTGGTGGAGTGGTTGAACTCATGATTCCAGGCGCTGGCTATTAGCTCAGATAGGGAAAATGGCCAAATCTACCATTGGAGCTGGCAGCGGAAGCTCTTTCACGAGCTGTCTGTCTGGCGACTCCCTCTCAGTACCCAACCGTGACGAGCGCGAAACCAGTGAGTGAAGGGTTAGAAGCGTTCACTGCGTAAAAGGGAGTTTTTCTGGCAACTCCGTATTCTTGTTCTCTGCTAGCAGGAGGTAGGGTGTCTGTCCGGGCGAGATGTTTGGTATTGTGATAGTCGACGTCGCTGTCGCTCTGTCGATGTTTCTTCGTCTTTGACGTCGAAAACGCCTATACGTGTCACGTGGACGAGTGACTAAGATATTTGTCAGCAAGTCGTTGACGTCAAAGTTGATTTTTGGTGGAAGAAGAGGAGTTGACGAGCAGAAGAAGTCTAGAAGACGGCGAAGAGACGGCAAGAAGATGCAGACGATGAAGTAGAAGATAAGGCTGTGACGGTAGAAGCCTTAGGGTCCCTGGTCGGCGGCTTTTATCCTCTATGAGGAGTGGAGGACGCCGAGTTTGTAGGAGGACAGCCAACAGATCTCAATAATAAATATACCATTCAGCTTCAGGATAACAATGCTACCTTTGCTATTCATGTAGCCGATTATAAAGCATTGACTTGTTACTCTGAATTGATTTCTCGGCTAGCTCAATACCCGTGGGAGTCTTCTTTTCAGAATAAAAGATGTCTCCCACAAACTCCCTTCTACTATGCAAGGCTATTTGATATTAAGAACGTTCGAGACCAAATCCACTCACTAGATGAGAGGACAAAGAGTGCACTAAGAGGACAGAAGAAGACCGAAGAGGATAGAAGAGAAAGACGCGCTAGTGAGAAATCTCTGACTAGCAGCACAGGAGGGAGATTGCCAGTGAGAGAGCTGTCCTGGCCCACTCACTAAGGCACCGGCCTGCAGTTTATAAACAGAGACATTCTTGCCCGCCCACTCAATTTCTTTCTCTTCTTCTTCTTCTTTCAACGCCCACAGTTGTGTCCTTTGCTACCTTTTGTTCTTTTCTTCATCATGGAGCCTACGGATCTAGTCCAGCTACTAGATGAACCCGCCGCCGCTACAAATGCAGACATAGCACCTGACTGTGAGCTACCTGACTATACCACAGGGTCATGGTCTTCGCGACATGGTGCTTCTAAGCCCCGTTTGGTGGGTTCTCCAACAAACTTTGCAGTGGGCTTTCCTGTAGCACCTCCCAATGTGACAACCAGTGACTCCATCAAGTCCCCGCAGTCACCAGCAGAAGAGTGGGAGGGTTCTGGGACCATCGCTTATATTACCGAAAAGTCCATCAAGAAGTTCCTGAATCTGCCTCCGGAGGTCCACCAGCGCCTCCAGCTCGCCAGTGCCCAGCTCGCTGCTGAGCATATGATTGCCAGGAGGGCAGCAGAAGCAGACAGCGAGTCATTTGGCCAGTGGCAGCATAGCCGTCGACTGCCGATCCATATCTCACCAGATTCCGCAGTTCATCAGTATGAGTTGGCTCGTTTCGAGCTTGATCGTCAAGCCGGCCTTGTACCCATGGCGAAACCGGTGCCTACTGTGTCAAAAAGAGTCAAGCCAGAGATTCAACCCCATGAAATGGCAGAATTTCCGTACTTGCATCAGGTCATCTCTGATATTAAATCCTGGAGCATTTCTCGTAGCCGCCTCGAACAATTGGAGGAGCTGCGTATCCTGCTGTGCAGCTGGACTCATGATGCTGTCGTTGACAAAGTGAAACAAAACCAGCAGGGTGTCCAAACCGGACCCTTCTCGATCGCCCTGAAGTGCTTCGGCAGCTATCGCTCAGGCTATGCCCTTGTTGAATCTGAAATGGATCTAATCACCATCGCGGAGAACCTGCCTGCTTATATCAAGCAAAATCTGCCACTTATCATGGCTCAGGTGTTCCAAGCCAATGGCTTTGCATCTTATCTTTTACCCAGTATCGAGCATGACCGCTCCATGTTCCTCCGTGTTTGTCAATGTCCATCCAAGCAGTTCTGCCAGCGGCTTGAATGGGAGTACCAGGACCTAAAAAAAGCCAATGAGTTGAAAGCATTTGCCATCTCACCTCTTGCCTGCTGCGATAAAGGCACCTCATCACTTCATTATAACATTTATTTTGACCGTATAGAGACACTGGCATTCCGGACTGATCTTCTCAGAGGCTATAGAGCCTGTGATGACCGCGTCTATGAAATGACAGTAATAGTGAAGCGATGGGCAAAAGCACGCAAAATCAATAACCCTTATAATGGCACCTTGTCTTCATATGGATATACCCTCATGGTACTACACTACCTGATGAATATCGTAAAGCCGCCTGTGATTCCAAATCTGCATAGATACGCACTACCAGAAGGCGCCACAGAGCAGGATACCTCCTTTACCCGCAGTCTTACGGTGATTTCCCGAGAAGCAGCAAATGGCAACATTACCACCAATACTCAGTCAACTGCCTCACTTCTCTATGGCTTCTTCGCTTACTATTCTTCCATCAGTAACGACCCAGATCTAGCCCCGCGGCATAGATACATGCCCTGGTTCCACTGGAGAGAAGGAGTGGCTTCCATCCGCGGGCCATACACCAAGAAGACATCGAAGGGCTGGGTGACTTACTTCAAGGACGTGAACGGTACTGTACACAACAATTTACTCGCCATCGAGGATCCGATTACAAGAAACATCAATGTCGCGGATAAAGTCACACTGGTTGGAGTGTATTTAATGCGAGACGAATTTGCGCGGGCATTCCGCATTGTCTCTCTTGCCAGACCAATGCCAGGCACAGATTTGGCATGGCAGGCGCCGGACGGGGCCAGATGCGAGGATCTTTTTGCTGAACCAACTGCTAAAGCCAAGCTTTGATAGCACTTTTAAAAGTCTATCCTTTCCTATGTTGTTGTTAATATTCTTCCCCCTTTACTAAATTGCATGCTCATTAAAGTTGGTCACAAAAAAATCAAAAAAGACAAGACACCCAAAAATACAATGCATATGATATTTATTGAATTTATCAATTACCCTGAGTAGAAGCCTTCCTGGCGTCCTCCCACCTCGTTTGTACATGTAGCCACCAGGTTTTTAACGCAGACGAATCAACTCCCAAGCTAGCTAGCCTGTCTGGGTCGGTTATAAACCATTCCTTATTCCTACAGTCTTTCTCATATGCGTTCAGGCTGATACCATCCCACTCATGCGTCTTTAAGCCTCTAAAAAATGCCACGGTCCCGACGGGCGGGTGAAATTTGGCTGCATCTATAAACACGCTCATCGATATTCCCACCGTCCAGTTAGCTGTCATGCTAGGTGGCGATGTAGATGGTAACGAGGACCCAGTAGTCACAGACGAGCGCCGTTTGTCGACAGTTTTGATGATTGTGGGATCGATGAGCCTAAGGTCTCTTTTCGGAGGCATGTTTGTTCGTTTTATCACCTGGGGAGAGATCCATGATATCACTGCTATAACATTGCAGGAGTAGTTCCTCTTGGGGAAGGGTATTCGAGGGGCGAGAAGGTCTGAGAGGGTGAGGACTTTCATGGGGGTGGACATGGCCGTGAAAGACAGTGTTTTAGGTACCGTAGAGGAGCGCGGAGATACTCCTAGGATATCATCTTTGCAATTTTCGTCTTCGATTTCTCCAAGTAGATTAGTATCCTCAACTGCTGCCCTGAATACCGTTGTTTCATCCCTCTCGGCAGATTTCTGCCTCCTCTTCTGTTCCCGTAGGCTATCAACAGCGCCTCCGTCAGATAGTGCGGCTGCATCTCGTTTGACAGATAGATGTTCATCATCAATATTCTTGAGCTGCACGTCTAGTTTGAAGGGTACTGCCCGTCTATACCTTGCAACAGCCAGGAAAACAACTTTGCCAGGCCGTAGACCCTTGGACGTCGGTCTTTTGGCCGTACGTAACTCAAAATCTTGGATATCAAGAACCGTCCCGGGCGTCAGGTCATCCTTGCTGCTGGAGACGAGGACATGCAGTTCGCTCTTGAGCAGAGCCTGTATGGTGTATTCTCCATCACTCAGAAATAGTCTATACGCTTTATACACGGCCTCATGCTTATCATTGTTATGGGCTTCCTCGTCCTTCCGGACGATTACCTCGATAACACGCTCGACTCGAAGCAGCAGCTTGGGCGGTGGGCATTGTGTGCGGATGAGTTCAGCGATACACGGTCTGATCTGAAGCCCTGTAGGGTCCTAGGGGCAGTTAGCGACTTCTATATCTCTTTATTTAATGGTAACTTGAGAACTTACCATGCCAGGATATCCATGGCGTAGGGGAGTTGGTGAGATGTTGATCGTTCGTGGTCGAATCGTTTATCTAACTAATGATATGGCGGACTAACAATAAGTTGGCGTTCTTGGAAAAGGCAAAGAAAACACCGAGTAAACTTGAGCATAACATCATCTATATTGAACTTTTGTATGTACATTATAAACTAGAAAAAGATGAAAGAAAGGTCAAAAGATATCTACGACCTTCTCTTCATCCGCATCGTCAGCCTTCTTCGCCTCGATCTGGAGTCTGGCCTTCTCGATGGCGGCTTCTGTAGCCTCCCCTTCACCCTCCTCGTCTCGCATAATGACTTGCACCAGTCGGTCACAGGCTTCCTGTACAGCCTCGTTGTTGGTATGTAGATGGCACTCCCTGATCAGAGGATAGACCTGAACCCTCCGAAGCATGTCTCTACCGTCCCTAGTCGAGGTCAACAAGAGAAGCGTCTCGAGATGTGCCGTGAGAATGTCCGGGTCTGGATCTCGCTGTTTGTCTGGCGGGAGCAGTTGTAGGTCCGGCAGCATATCTGAGCTTTCCTCGTCGGTGAACTCTTCTGGCCCGGCGAGCGGGAGGAGGATATAAGGCAGCAGATTGACCTGTTCCTCCGACATGAGGACTGGGTGGGAGGAGACATCAAAGGCGACGTTCTTGATTGTAGACGCGACTCCTCTGCGCCGAATCTGGCTGCGGTGCTCGGTGAAAACTGTCAGCTTTGTGATGGGGATTACCGCGTCGTAGGCTTGCTCGGTGACGAAGTAGGCTCGTCCTTCTTCGAACTTAGAGATGTCGGCAAAGAAGTAGGAGAGATAGTCGTATGTCTTGTCCTGATCCTTGTCCTTGTCTCCTCCCTTGATGAAGCAGTCCATAAGCTGGTCCATAGCCTTCTTGGAGGTCGACACTCCTTCCGGCACTGCTCTCTCCAGGCTGACGATACGCTTGATACTGTCTGACTTGGCCAGGTTTGCGAGCAGCATTGTTATCTCAGTTGCTGCCTTTTCCTTTGGGTTCTACCATACAAGCTAACAGTCAGACTATGGCTTGCAAAAGCAGACAGTAATAAGCAAGTAAATAAGACAGACACCTACATACGGTGACTTTCTTCAGGAGGGTCTCGAGAAAGGCATCATCCTCCGCCAGCTCCTTGAGCACTTCGTCGTCCGCCGACAAGTTGATCAGGATGGTCAGCGCATCTTTGGCAATCGGCTAACGGCAGATATGTCAGCTATAACTCCTTGAAACTGCTTCAGGAAAAGGCGTCGGAGGTGTCTGGCGTACTGGGTAGTCCTTGACCAGAAGCTTGAGGTCTCTAACGGGGAGCAGCTGGTGTCGCTTGAAGAGCGCGGGCTGAGAGGCAGAGTAGCCGACGAGGTTCTCGCATGCTATCCGTCCGTCAGTCCGTCAGTATGACAGCACGGCAGTGAGATATAGATATGGGCAACGGGGCGCAAAGAGGCCTACCTATCTGGCGGATCTGCGTGTTTCCATGGTGGAGGAAGTCGACCAGCTGGGAGTCGTTAGTTACTCGGGACAGAAAGGAAGAAAGCAAGAAGACAAACTGACCTCCTCCAGCTCCGTCGGCATGCTGCCTGTCTGTCTCTCTCGACCGGTTGTCCTGATTACTCGACTCTGCAGATGTCCTTCCCGCCGTCTAGTGGGTTGACTATGCAAATCGCTGATCTTCTAGTTAACTCCTGTGACGAAAATTATTCAGTGCGGGAGCCGCATTTTCAAACTTCTTGGCCAGCGTCACTAGTTATTTCGACTCCTTCTAACTGTCTCGCCAACAGGGCGAATTTCCCGTCTTCTTCCTCTTTTTTTCAGCAGCAAGCTAGGTTTGAGCTTGATGCTTGACCTATTACAAGATCATGGCCTTATGGCTGGCTGCTTGCCCATCAAGATACCCCTGAGACACTATATCTAGCTAGTTACCAGAAACCGTGACCACATCCAGCTGCGTAACGACAAAGGCTCGACGAGGGCAGGCAAAGGAATACATGACAAACGAGAGTCTGGACGCATCTCTGAGGCATTCTACCATGGCTCAAGGGTGAATAGCACCGGCATCGCGACTAGGAAGCTCGTTTGCTGGGCTAGGTTGCATATCTTTTCAAGGGCAGATACCGTCACCACAAAGAACAACAGATATACTCATTTTATCAAGGCTTGAGAGTATGTCCAAGCACTTCTCTAACGAGGCAGTGAATGGACAGCTGACGGCTGAGGTCAGGGCATGTTCTGTGAGATGCTGGAGTGCCACAGAGAGATGACGGTGGGATGGGGAAGCGTACCAGCAAGGGACAGGGTCTAATAGCAACTGCGTAGCGAAGCATTTTACCGGTCAATGCAATATAAATATAATTCCACGTTCGCCAGGTGGTTTCTCACAGTTACACCAATAATCGAGCAGGCCAATTGATCTCAGGGGTACCTTGTTCTGTTTTATTACATCTCAAGATTCAGCGCTAGTTTTTGCTAGTCTCTTAGATATTATCTATCAAGGAAAGAAAGATTTCGATAACTATATACAGAGACCGGTTTTTTATTTTAATTAATTCTCTTTGGTATACACGGATGAAAACGCGGTTGTTGAACGATAGACGCAATCCAAATGACAGGGCCAGCCTCAGCCTGGCCCCGTAGTTATTTATTCCATCCAAATAATGCTATCGTTATAAGACATAATCGACTCCCGGAGACGGCCAATCCAAAGAAAAGCGGATAAAACGGATATGAAAGGACAGAATACATGAGGAGAAAGAAGAGGGAATCAGTAGTAGCAAAGTAAAAGAGAATAAGAGAAATAGTACAAGTCAACGGCCGCTAAAAGCTCACAAGGACTCCCGGAATACGCCTTTCTGTGCGTGAGCAGAGCCCTCGCCAGCCGGAGGCTCTGGCCGTGGGCTCACACTCCTCAAATTGCTCCCCTCAGCATGATCCCCGAATGGATTAGCTGGGTCATCTCCTTGTCCCAACTTGACAGGCGACGGATCACGGTTTAGATTTCTTCCACGGCTTGCTTCATAGCCCGCTCCGGGAGCAAGACCACCATCGTACGCAGATGCATTGCGATCGTATCCACCAGTGTGTGGCGCAAAACCGAGTTCCTGCTCCTCATAATACCCAGGCGGGCCGAAACCACCATCTCGCTCAGCGGCGCCCATGCGCGTGTCCCATGGCTCATCCTGTTCAGAAAGAGGCCTGCCAGCGCCGCCTCGGTAGGCTCGTGGCTCAAGATGGTCTTCGTACGATCCGTGGTGTGTTCTGCGATTGCGCAGGGCTGCAATTTTGTCCTTGAACCAGCCTACTATTCCACCGCTTCGGGGAGTCGGGTAGTTTGCGTCGCCATACGATGCAGGAGAGGATGTGAACGGTAGGTATGATTTCAATGGTGGTGGAGGGAGACCGGCTCTCCGGGCGCGGATCTGGGAGTAGCCTATCCAGCCGCCATACGCGAGAAGAGCGAGAATGATGATGAGGATGAGCCACCCGAACCACCGCATCGTGGCGATGTGTCTGGCTTCAAGATTCTGATAATCACGTTGCGGTTATGCTTGGGCAGCGTTCGGGTTTGTTGTTTCTTGTAGTTGGGAATAAATGGCGAGTCCACAAGTCCAGAGTCCAGCTGACCAAGTGACAGAAAGGGGAGATTGTCATAAAGATATAAAGCCCGACAGTCAGGCCGTAGGTCTCTCGCGCAGTGAACACCAGCTTGTCTCGGAGCCTTTCTGTTTCTTTCTTTGATGTTGATCGTTCGTCAGCCGTTTTGATATGCGCAGCCTGACGGGAAGGAGGATGAGATTACGTAACTGAGTTTTTATTAAAACCTTGGCAGGAGCCGCATGCTTGGTCATTAAACCTTACGTTCGCGATAAGCGATAAGAGAGACATCAATCCATGTATATATAGCGGGACAATATATTACGAGTTGAGTAACAGGAGAGAAGAGGGAGAAAAAGAAAGTAGTTTTGATATATAGCGGGTATATGTAATTAATTGACACGGTTATCGTGCTGAGCGTAAGAAGCCAACAATGCCACGACAGTAGCTGACCAGATCAGCCAGCCGCTTGGCTTCGCTCTCCTGCTCAGCCTTCCACTCTCTCAGAGCCTGCTGCAAAGCCACATTCGGCCCGAAGATGGTCCCGTTGCCCTCGGATGACTGGGGCCCAACCGCTGCTTCGACGGCATCGTCGTGGACACGCAGAAAAACAGCCATCCATGTGTTGACCAACTCAAAGTCTCGCTTCTGGCGGAGACGCTCCGTCAGCGCACGGACAAAGAGGGCTAGCTCATTATCCTGGCCATCCTGGCTCCTTGGATCGAGTGAGCGTATCTCTAGATCAGTGTTTGCTGGGGAGAGCAATTTCAGGTACTCGATAAATGGAGTGAAGTCATCAGCTTGTCCAGCGGAGTGCAGCAAGGTTGTGAACTTCGATAACTGCCCACCTGCAGATCCGTTAATTCGCTGTATCCGCGCAATGCGGCTCCTTTCAGCTTGGAGACTGTTCCTATCGTCTTCATCCTGGTCTGCAGAGGCATTGCCTATACTTGCTGCACCGGATGAAGATTTTGATTCGATAGACGGCAAGAAAAAGGGAGCTTTCTTTGGTTTCTTCGGGGCTTCCTTCGGCTTATTTCGTTGCTATAGCCATATATTAGCAGACGGAACTATGAATGAGGAACTAATGGTTATAATAATAACCAGCATACCTTTATAGTGTCAAGGTGCAGTAGGGTCTGCCATCTGGTCTTTGGAGTCATGCTCAAAGTCATCATGTTATGAGAAAGCTGGTCAGGGGTAAGCACAGGCTGTTTCTGGTTATCTGGCAACTCGCTTTCATCAAAGGCTGCCTCTATCATAGCAACTCCGCCCTCTCCTGATGCGGTTGGAGCTTCAACCACTACAGCTGTATCTTCCTCGATATGTCTTGTCGGAACATGCATAAATAGACTCTTATTATTCCAAAGGTTGATCCCTACGCTCTCTGCATGGGCCGTAGCAAGGAACTCGCCAGTGCTTGAAAATGAGAGGGCAACACATGTCTTCTTCAGCCTAAATGCATCAATCAGATGGCCAGTTGGCAGATCCCAGACGCGGATAACCGAGTCCATGGAGGCAGCAACGATCCAGCGTCCGTCATTTGAGATGCTAAAGTCGTTAACCTGGCCAACACATCCCCAGAGCTCACGGACTAGCTTTTTCGTCTGAATGTCGATTACACGGATGGAAAGATCGTCACAGCTGAGAGCTAGAAGGTCACTGGTGCTGCTGAACCGTAGGCCGGTGATGGCACACATAGGATTCCAATCTAATTCATCCAGATGTTGACCCGTAATCAAACTCCAAAACTGCTCAAATCAGCAACAATGACACACACATATATAGCTCGAGCAACAGGTATATACCTTAACTTTACCATCAAGTCCACAAGTGACAACAGTAGTGTTTAAACTGTCAACTACAATGCCTGTGATGGCTTTGGTATGTTTAGCAGACTTCTTCGTATCGAATTCGTTCTCATTTCCATCAACCAGTCGTTGTAGTTTTGCCTTCTTAGCTTGGGCGGGCGTCAGGCGCGGTGGGAATGACTGTCGACGGATTCCGGACTGCAGGTTATACATGACTAGCGAGCCACCATCGGAACCAACCAAGGCGAATGTCCCACATTGAGACATGGCAACACTCTACAAACGCATTAGTGAATTCAAAAAACACATACACATGCAGGGACAAATAAAAATGACTGGGAATGTACCTTCACCTCAGTACCGTCACCAGTCTCCAAAGCCCAGCGGCCGGCCTTCTTCTTACCCCAAATCCATGTACGCGCAAACTTGTCACCTTTATGCCCAGTAACAATGCTCTCCCAGCCGGTCATGTTTGTGTTCTCGGCACTTACGGCCTTCGCATTAGCCCATATGGGTCCTCCAGCGGCTGCTCCCATGCCACCATCTCGGTTCAGAGAGCAAGCCAAGCATGTTATTTCAGGAGCTTTCAATTCTTCATAACGAATTGTTTGCTGGCTGCCAGACGTGCTTGACGTGCCAATCTTTTTGGCTTTGCTCTTTACATTTCCCTGGGAGAGCTCTGTATTCTGGGAATCCTTGCGCAAGCTAAAACCAAACAGGCTACGGTCCTGGCCAGCGCTCAGCAGCCATTTGCCTACTACTTCAGACCCATCGGATCCCGAGGGAACAAACATGACTTTCGTAATTGGCGCGGAGTGGCCGGATCTGGCATGAAGTGGTCTTGGGATTGGGGAAAAGGGAGTCTGGTCGAAGATCCAGGTGCGTAGGGCATTGTCCGAGCCGGTTGAGACCATGACTGGCTGACCAGGCAGGAACTCGACTTTGTTTATCTGCACACTCCTGTCTTCTCCAGATGGTTCATGCGCATTTCTCAAAACACCAGTCACACGACCGCCGTTATTCAGATCCCACATGACAATATCACCGCCGTCAGCACTAGCAGTGGCCATTACACCATCCTGCCGGCCATCCTCCCCAGCCCCAATTCTGTCTGTGCGGAAAGAGATAGACGTTATAGGAGCGCTATTGGTGAGTCCAGGTTTCTTCAAGCAAAGCACGGGCTTGTCTGTTCGGATATTATGTATGACTAACGATCCGGATGCATATGCGATTGCGAGGAGAGACAAGGCTGGAGACGGCTGCAATGCGCTGACTGCACCTGCGCCTGGAAGAGTAGGGAGGACTGAATACACCAATTTCCCGGTAGACACATTCCAGATATCGACGCAACCGTCAGAACGTCCAACAAAGACCTTGTTCAAGTACGTAGGCATGGTACATAAAGTACTAGGAACTAGCTTAGTAAACTTCTTGGTGGCCGCAGGAGTAAGGGTTGTATAATGGGAGTAATCTGCCGATTTCCACACGATGATACAATTGCTGCAGCATCCAACAATCCAGGATCCAAAGACGACTAATCGATCCACCGATTGAACAACAGACCCCGGGGCAATGGAAGGCATCTCCAGCTGAGCCACCTTCTTACCACGCTTGAACACCCAAACACCGCTCTGCTGAGCCGCTGACTGGCCGCCCCAGGCCGCAAACACACGGTCTCTCCATGCATAGGTCGCTGTAATCAAAGTCGGTGTCTGTGGCCGGGTCAAGAAGACAAGACTGAGACCTCGTCGTAGGTCATACGTCTGCAAGGACTGGCCAACTGAAGTTGTTATTTGAAAGGTTGTCTTGCCTAGAGGGATCGAGGTAAACGGAACGGACGTCGACGAAACAAGGCCCAGAGTCTGCAGTCATGGAGTTAGCCTCTATACATGTATCTGTGTATCCATCCAATTGTATATCAAAAACAGCTTACTCTGAAAGGGGTGAAGATGCGAGATCCGTCTGGCGCGCGTGAATGGCTGGACTTCTCCGTCACGACCTTCTGGCGTTTCGCCAGTGGCAGGTCAAAAGCCTCGTTCGCCATCTTCAGCTCGTCTCGATATGCCCTCTTCTTCTTTGTCTTCCTTCTCCTCCTCTTTCTCCCCTTCTTCTGCTTTTCCTTCCCGGCTTCTTCGTTTTGAAGCTTCAGTGAAGTGAGAAAAAAAAAATAAAAAAGACGCTGAGTCAGCAAAAAGCTTGGCGCCGGCTGTGCCCTAAAAAGTCGCCCCTTTGGGAAATCATCCAGAACGTCAATTTCGACTTCAATCTCAACTTTTCTTCTTCTTCCGCGTCGTGATCTTCATCTTTGCTTCTTCCTCGCCGTCGATTGGCTTGTGTTTCATTGCTTTTTATTAGTCTGCGACCTGGAGGCGAGCCAGTGGGTAGCCCTTTTGCCGCAGTTGGGGTTGGGATTAATTATTGTTGTAATAAAATTCATAGATGAAACGACGGCGCTTGTTCCCTAGCTAGTTTGATCACTCATCCAGCTGCGAATTGCGAATTCAGCATCAAACATCACCAGCCACGAACCAGACGTGCAAGGGAAAGCCCAAGCAACGCTTGCAGGGACTTCGGCTAAGATCAACAAGCCCTTCCCTGCTAGCGGCACCCCACGTGGCGAAGGACGGCCATCAGGACAGAGTGGACAGGTGAAGATTTCATTTCTCAAGTCCGCTGCGTTTTCCTCTGCCGAAAGTCGATTTTCTTCTTCATATCCCTAAGGATATAAGCTCGTAATATCGCCGGCATATATATACAAACGATTAGATTGTTCCCATGCAAGCTGACGTCGATGGCCAGCCGGACGAGAGTCCACTATGCAGCAAGGATCGGGGTACACCAAAACAAGAGCCAGAGCCAGGACAGGAGACAAGAAGAGAGATAGAGACGGAAACAGGGACTCTGCCTGCCCGGTCGCCAGACACTGAGTCGACGTTATTGGAGTTGATCCCTCAACCTCCTGCTGTCCCATCGTCACCTCCGCAGCCACTCTCGCAATCACAGCCAGAGCCGCTCGTACCGCCTATTGAGCAACCGGTAGACTCCTCTTACACCTCGACATATCAGCGCAATCCCCGCTACTTGACCGATCGCGACGGCAATCGGGTGTCCTTTTCTTCCCTTTACTCGCTCACCTCCAGCATCCACTCTACGCCTGGGGATAGAGAAAGAGCTTCCAGCACCGCAGTTTCTAGTATTGACGGCTCCGGCAAACCGCGCTCTATCATGGATGATCAACGGAGTGTCTCTGCTGGGCTTTCCACTCGGCCAGACTCTTCATTACACACACCCTCCGGTTACTCTGGGCAAGGCACATCTTCTTCGCCCGGATCAACATCTCCAGGTCGGTCTTACTACGTCGGGCATCGTATTAAAGCTCAACTCTGTTAACATTGAACATAGGCCTCACCCCCTCATTTCAACACCATCTAGCGAAGCCGGAAGATAGCCGGTCTCCGGCTTGGATTTCACGTCCTGGACGCTCGTCAAGCAAACAACCTCGACGTTTTAGTGCTAGTACTGGCGCAAGCAGTGCTAGTGAGGCAGAAGGTACAACACCACCATTGTTCTCAAGGGTTCTGGTTCCTGAGGGGTTACTAATCGATACAGTGCGTCTCCCCCTCATAGGCAGAATTGGAGTTTGCGCTCTTGATGTCAAGGCACGCAGCAAGCCTAGCCGCAACATTTTAACTCGTCTTCAAGCAAGAGGTGACTTCGAGGTCATTGTATTCGGAGACAAAGTCATCCTGGATGAAGGTTTGCTACACCTCCTAAGTGCACGTTTCCGTTGATAAAATTTTTTAACTAATTATTATAGATGTCGAGAATTGGCCGGAATGGTATGTCAAAGATTTTCAACTTCCTTTAAGAAATCCAGAATTAATTTAATCACTTGCAGTGACTTTTTGATTGCCTTCTTTTCCGACGGATTCCCTCTTGACAAAGCCATTGCATATGCAAACCTCCGAAAACCATTTTGCATTAACGATCTTCCCATGCAGCAAGTTTTGTGGGACCGTCGATTATGCCTCCGCATTCTGGATCAAATGGCAGTCCCAACACCCAAACGCGTGGAAGTGAACCGCGATGGTGGACCAACGTTGGCGTCGCCTGAACTTGCTCAGCATGTTTATAACTTAACCGGAGTCCGTTTAGAAGGTCCACCAGATGGCACTGGGGGTGGAACACCACGAACGCAGTCGGTGACAATGTCTGAAGACGGAGAGGCTCTCATTGTTGACGGCAAAGTGTTCAAGAAACCATTTGTAGAAAAGCCCGTCAACGGAGAAGACCACAACATCCATATCTACTTCCCTAATGACCAAAATTACGGAGGTGGAGGCCGCAGACTCTTTCGCAAAGTAGGAAACAAGAGTTCGGAATATGATCCTGACCTGAAGATCCCAAGATCTATAACTGAGCCAGACGTCAGCTACCTTTATGAGCAGTTTCTACGCGTTGATAATGCGGAGGATGTTAAAGCATACACTGTTGGCCCTGACTACTGCCATGCGGAGACTCGCAAGTCTCCCGTTGTTGACGGCTTAGTACGGCGGAACACTCACGGCAAGGAGTTACGCTATATCACTAATTTAGGAAAAGAAGAAGCCGCTATGGCCTCAAAAATATCCAACGGCTTTGGCCAGCGCATTTGCGGTTTTGACCTTCTTCGTGTTGGAGATGCCTCCTTCGTTATAGACGTCAATGGCTGGTCCTTTGTTAAGGATAATAACGATTATTATGACAAGACCGCGAATATTCTTCGAGATATGTTCACTCGTGAAAAAATGCGCAGGGACGGGAAACTTGGCGTTACTGAGCCTGCGAAGGATTCATCCTCAAGTATACCACCCGCGATAAATTCTGGGTCTCATCGTCATACTCTTAAGTCGCTATTGAAGTCCCCAAGCATTGCAGGGCTTCAAAGCGGTTTCTCTAGCCACAAGCACCCCGCCCAAACACCAAGTACCAAGAGCACAATCACCTCTAAGGTAGAGACGGACGTTTTGCATAGGAATCCGAGTCATTCTGAAGGCCCTGAAAAGGCAACCTTGAGCCCCGATACCCAACCAACTAGCGAGCCATCACAACAGGTAGAAGCGCCTACCGCTCCGCCACCATCATCCAAACACTCTTGGAAACTCAAGGGTATGGTGGCCGTGATACGGCATGCTGACCGAACTCCCAAGCAGAAATTCAAATTCACCTTCCATACCCAACCATTCGTGGATTTGCTCAAGGGTCATCAGGAAGAGGTGATCATCCGGGGGTCTACTGCGCTCCGTAGCGTTACTAACGCTGTAAACCTCGCTTTAAAGGAAGGCATTGAAGACAAAGAAAAACTCATGCTACTAAAACGCTCACTCGATCATAAGGTTGAATGGCCAGGGACAAAGGTACAAATAAAGCCTATGTTTCGTCGTCGAAATTCACAGGAACTACAAGGAAGCCGTACTCCTCCTCCTGTCTCACCCTTAACTACAAGTGAAATACCACAGGCCCCTGCCTCTCCACCAGACTCTGCGGACCCTGAGCACCCACGTGTGGCCCGCAGTGACTCCCTCTCGGGACCTACCTTTTCTCGATTTTCAGCTGTGGAAAATGATCTAGTCCTCGACAAACTGCAATTAGTCATAAAATGGGGCGGGGAACCGACCCACGCAGCTCGATATCAGTCACAAGATGTCGGCTTGACGATGCGTGATGATCTTAAGCTTATGAATAAGGAAGCATTGAACGATGTTAGGATGTTTACAAGTTCAGAGCGCAGAGTTAGTACAAGTGGTAAGTATCTCATCACGATAGAGCCACTTTTGTGTGCCATATCTAACCGAATACAGCCCAGATATTTGCTTCGACTTTTCTCGACCAGAAGGACCTGCCGGATGATTTCATTCAGGTGAGAAAGGATTTACTAGATGATTCAAACGCGGCAAAAGACGTGATGGACAAGGTGAAGAAAAAACTCAAGCTGCTTCTTCGAGAAGGTAACTCGGCCCCTCCTCAATTCGCATGGCCTAAGGAGAACTTCCCGGAACCCTCCATTGTATTATCCACATTGGTCGAACTTATGAAATTTCACCGCTGCGTTATGCGTCATAATTTTCAAAAGATTGAGGCCAACGGCAATTCCCATCCCGGTGCGTTCGGATCCTCGTCACCTACTGAAAAATCGCCATTCACCGATATCCAAGGCCGATGGTGCGCTGGTGAAGATCCACAACTTTTCAAGGAACGTTGGGAGAAACTATTCAAAGAATTTTGTGACACTGAAAAGGTCGATCCAAGTAAATTATCGGAGCTCTATGATAGTATGAAGTTTGATGCACTACATAATCGGCAGTTTTTGGAGTGGGTCTTCCTCCCGCCAGACGATTTCATCTACGAGGGTGAGACTGATAAAGAACGGGCTGGTCATGTCACATCTTCACACTTCTTGGAGCTTAATGGTAATTCTGAAGGCAACGGCACGAACGGTACGAACGGCAAGCTCAGGCCCCCTGCTGGTCTATTAGCTCCTCTTGAAGACTCTTATGACTCCTACTTCAAGCTATACCCTGGCTCGACGCCCTCAAAGCCAAAGATTGACAAACGCCTCTCGCGCCTTAAGCATTTGTATAGCTTGGCTAAAGTCCTATTTGACTTTGTAACGCCCCAGGAATACGGTATAGCTGACCATGAAAAGCTGGAGATTGGGCTGCTCACTTCACTCCCACTACTCCAAGAGATAGTGATGGATCTGGAAGAGGTGCAAGCATCTCCGGATGCTAAATCATTTTTCTACTTCACCAAAGAATCCCACATTTATACCCTCCTCAATTGTATTCTTGAGGGTGGACTGAAGACAAAGATCGCACGGCGGACAATTCCAGAGCTGGATTATCTTTCTCAAATATGTTTCGAACTTTACGAAGCTCGTGATGCAGAGGCCGAGACCTTCGCGTACTCCATCAGAATCTCAATAAGCCCAGGATGCCATACGTTCGATCCATTGGACGTTCAGCTCGATTCCAGACATGCAATCGGATGTGCACCCCGAAGAAGCCTAACGGCGCATCAAGATTGGAAGGAAGTGATTGAAACACTAAAGGCAAAGTTTGATACGTAAGTATTTTTCACTGAACTTAGGCAATGATTCACATAACTGACTAAAGTACTAGCGTCAAATTGCCCAAATCATTCATTGCAATCAATCTTAGTGACAAACATGCTGCGGCTCGCGAGGAAGAGCAAACTTAACTTGTTCTACGAGCCACGTATCCACGTATGCCTTTTTGTTTTTCACTTGAAGTGTAGCTTTCATATCTTTGTTTCTTTTTTTTTTTTTTTTCATTCTAGTTTGTGTTTTGCTCTTTTTCATTGTATAGTTAATAGCATACCGAAGAACATATAGGAACGGCTGCATTTCACGGTGAGAATACGAATGGGACGGCTCGGGTGGTACTCTGCTTTTATTGTTTTGTGCATGCATATTAACGCCAGGTGGTTGGCTAGACGTGGAGGGTAATAGACGGGCGACCGATTCGCAGGAAGATTATGCAAGGTATATGGGAATTTCATACAATCCACCTTCTACTACTACATTTATTCATTGATCCCCTTATTGTTCATCCATTAGATATAGTAGTTTATTGTGTACCATACTGGAGATAGTAACTAGTTCAATGTTACACACAGTATGTATTCTGTTGACTTATTATATTACATTTTTTAAGCTCATAAATGATGAATATGTAAAGAGTTAATATACATATATAGAAAGAATCTTGCCTAAATCTAGCTCTTTGGCTATTTTATTTTTCATATAATCTATAGAATAGTAGCTTCACAACCTTAAATGAAGTCCATCGTGGCTATCTAGTCTCCCATTCATAATAGCTCTATAGCTGAAGAAAGAACTATAATATAATAATGATATATACCAGCTGCAAATTTCAATGTAGTTACATAGCTAGTTGACAATCCTTTGTGTAAACAAAGCTACTCGATATTTGTAATTGAGTGATCGTGAGAAGCTTGAGGAGAGGTAGAGAATATTGGGTCCTTCACCGTTTTGCCCTCAGCAGTCAGATCATGAAATCTATATAAACCCGGCTTGCTCTCTCTCTGGCAAAGCTTTTCTATCCATCAGCCAACAATACAACATCCTCGAACAACCTTAAGACAGCATTTTCTACAATACTTCAACTACCACAGCACTACGAATTCTCAAACAAGCAGAATGAAGATCTCATCCCTTTGCGCACTTGCAATGACTTTCCTGGTCTCTGGAACTGCCATTGCTGGCTGTGTTGAGGCCCAGTGTGATGCGAGCGTAAGCAGTTATCTTACATTAGTTGACATTTGAATACCAGCCTAGGCAGCTAACAAGAGTGGATTGTGTCTAGTGCCGTAGAGAAGGCTATACCGGTGGCACCTGTTTGAAGAATGCCGGCTTCTCGTAAGTGGATGATCTGCCCTTGTCCCAATCCAAAGAGAAGCCAGTACAGCACAGTTGCTAATGAAAAACCATCCAGATACTGTGCCTGCCGCGGTGCTCGTCCTCCAGGCCGCCGTCGCTAGACACCTTGAAAACCAACAACAACGACCTTTCCCCAATTGATCTCCCTTATAAACCATGACAGCGGGAGATAGCACCAAGTTTGAAGAGAAAAATGGGATTTAACTCCTTTACTTAGCTAGCTAGTTTCGGGTTGATGAGCTGTTTCGGTCGCTTATATTTCAATAATTAAGTAGTTACTTACAATCCACTGGCTTGAACTATTTTCTTTTGAATTTGTCACCCACTCGTGCTTTGCTATACAAGAAGGGTATTTAGTTACTCAAATCAGCTCCTGGAATTGCCTGAAAAGAACTTGAGAGCTATTTAGCTTATCAAGGTCCTCCAGTGGGGACTGAGCCGCCAGTGGAGCCGCGCTCATGTTAAGTTTTCTCGTAATATAGCTAAAATCAACCTCATACTCTTCAACTACTGGTCACAGCAGTAAATAAAGGATTTAGAATCCGAGGGTAGGAATAGTATTTAAGTGGTACTATATTGCATTAAGTGTTGCCCTCTACCCTAATCATTCTTGTGATTTAGTCTAGAAGCATAAAACCAACAGGATCATCGATCTAGGAAGCTATGAACATATAGAAGAAAAAGGAAAACATGAATTAAAGAACATAAGATAATGAAATTTTTTCCCCTCCATCACAAAAGGCCGTAAGATATGCATGCAGGGCGAAGAGTCGCTTAGATAGACGAAAGGCTGAATCTTTGTTCAACAGGGAATATGGACCTATTATGGAGAGTCGGTAGATTCAGTTGGGGTATCTTGGGGTTCTTCGTATTTATCCCAGTTTGCCAAAATATTTCCAATACGGGGTGAGTTTGTAAGTCGGTACACATCTTCGAAATATTCTCTTGTGAGCTCAAACGGGCGAGCGGTAACATTGGGGATGTATTTGCCGATCAATTTGCTTGGATCAATGGTTGTCTTATTAATCTTCTTAAGCAAGAAAGATCGGAAGGGCTTGACACCGGAGCGAAGGAAAGTGCTGTGGAAAGGCACATCGATACCCTTGAGTGGAATGGTTGCGAATCCACGCTCGAGAACAATAGGTTGTGGCTTGGCATTTGTCTGCTTCACGCATTCGTCAATGATTTGAACGAGGTGTGATTTAACGTCTTCGAGTGACATAGTCTGCATCAGAGCAGGAATATCGATCTTTTGGGCCTTTAAGACATTCAAAACGTTTGTCAAACTGTCAAGTGCTCGAAGCTGCAATGAAATTAGTATATCAGTCTTGAAATAGTTGTAGCCTTTTTCAGGGTAAACTTACATCGCCAGCACAGACATACTGCATGTTTGCCACGTTGTAGTTGACAATCTCAAGCAGCCAGCCTGTAGTCTCTGAAACATTCTCAACTACGTACTGAAGTGCCTGTTCATTGAAGGTCTGGGAGATACGGCTGGGGTTAACTGCGCACATGGAGTAGTTGGAGCGACCCTGTTCATCACGTTCCACTGCAACTTGCATCGTCAAACCACGGTAGAACACGACGGAAACCAGACTCTCAATTGGCATGACCTCAGCAAGGGCAGCAAGTGCAGAGTATTCTCCCAATGAGTGACCTGCGAAACTGCTGTCTCTCTGGACAAGGCCCTTGGAACGCATGTCTTCGAAGCTGGCTTTCTCCATCAGGGTGAGGGCTGGCTGAGTGAACTGAGTGGCGGACAATAGCCCAGTAGGTGACTTGTACGTATAAGAAGCTGTCTTCTCATCAACTTCCTTGAATATCTTCTCAGACTTTATAGATCCATCAGCGTTGACAGTTTCAAAGGTCATCGACATATAGTTCTGTCGAATGTTCTTTCCACGAGGCCCACCGAAATGTACGGTCAGCTCTTGAGGATTATTCTTGACAATGTCAATGATAGAGAAACCGTAATTCTCCATGAAATGGCGATCCGCGCGGTCCCATACTTCCTTAGCAACAGGGCTGGTAGCGTAAAGGTCCATACCCATGCCCTGCTCTTGAGAACCTTGGCCGGTGAAAACGTATGAAGAAACTGGCTGCTCAACTTCGGCCTCACCGATCAATACTTTCTCCTCAGTGTTTTGGCTGCTGGTCTCGACCTGGATGATCTTGCGACCAGCAATCATACCAACATGCTGAAGCTTGACAACTAGGTCATCATTAGGAAGGACCATCCCGACAAGGGAAGCATGGAAGCTGCGAACACGGCCGATATTGTTTTCGGCAGCCCAGGTTTCAACCAGACTTCTGACAGCAGCACTAGTATACATGCCGTGAGTGATGGTACCTGGCAAGTTGGCGTAGCTGGAGAAAACTCTGGAGACATGGATTGGGTTATAGTCACCAGAAACCCTAGCATACGTCTCATTAGAGGCAGGAGCTTTGAGAACCAAAGGAGACTTGCTAAGCGGGATTGGATTTTCGAAGTTGACCGGCTGCTCAATAGCGGAACCATGACGCTGCAGATAGTCGATCACCGGGTTGCCGTGAGAAACACCGGCATCGTAGTCAACCGATCCCACCTGAATAATCTCTTTGGTAGGGAGTTCAACCAAGACCTGACCCGTTGTCTGCATACTCTGGAAGACAGTCTTATCCTTGTAGCGAACCAAACTCTGAAGGCGGAAAGTGAGTGTTTGGCCCAAAAGTTCAACATTACCCTCATCCAGACGGAACCACTCTTTCGATTGCAAGACCGCTACATCCTTCGAAGTAGCTAAATGTACTTGCATTGGGACTTCGTCCTTGCGTAAGAATGTGGTTTCATAGTCAGTGTAGTTACCTCGGTACAGGAACTGACTGGTAACGTGCATGATTGGTTCACCATCCCTCTTGATGGTTCCACAGACCTCAACCATCTTACCAGAGTCCTGGTTAACGATAGCATTAATTTGAGCTGTCGTATCAAGAATGTCGCCGACCTTGAGCGGCTCCGCGCCAGGAACCATCCTGAAACCGTTGGACAGATGGACAAGCTTTAATAGGTCACCATCGATAGTACGTGGAAAAATTGGCTTCGTAATAGCTTTCCATCCTGCAACGATAGCGAAGTCCATAGGTGCAAAGGTTTCCTTTCCTTGACGTTCGACGAAGGCCTCACCCGTGTTACCAACAGCATGAACGAAGTCCGCAATGGCTTGGGCAGTGACAGTAGTACGTCCACCATCAAAGATGGCCGCCGCTGGAGTATCGAATGGAACTGTGCGCTCGCCAAACCACACACGGTAGTAAAACTCCTTAATACGATCATTGCGTCCTTCCATGACTTCTCGAATGGGAGCATAACCGGTTTCTGGGTGGTAGGTGAAGTAGAACGGAAGTGGGACAACGCCACTTTCAGCAGTTCGACCTTCGAACAATGTGAGTGCAATTCGGTTCTTCTCTATAAGTCGAATTTCGACAGTTTTGACTAGTTTTCCTGATTGGCATGGCTCACGCATGCTGATAACTGTCTTCAAAGAATCATTTGGGTTGGTTATTTCAACAAACATGCCACGAGTAGGCGCAAGAATGCGCTTGATGGGGTTTGTCTGGAAACGCTGGCCTTGGATGAAGACCTCAGTGGTAAAGAGGGCATATCTCCAAGAGTAAATATTGCCAGCCAGGAGATGAAGCCATCGGTCAAGTTCAGGAAGATTGGCCGAAGGGGAGGACGAAAGGCGATAGGAAACTCGAGTAGCATCCTCGGAGATAATTAAGCCATCAATGTCGCGATCTTCATCGTCAACAAGAGCAAGTCGACCACCGAAATATTCAACGGTAGGTACCTTAGACTCATCACCATTGTAGACATCTTGGATAAGGCCCTTGATATGGTCTTGGTGGATACCATCCAAGATGCTCTTGATTGGTTCATCGATGACGGTTGAGTATTTAGCAGCCATAGGACCTTGCAGAATACAAACACGGCCAACATCCTGACCAACCACGGCCTCAATATCCTCTGATTGCCAGAGAGAATCTTTCTTGAACCAAAACTCGAAGTTCTCATCTAGCGATGGCACAAATGGGACTGGCTTCTGTCCTCGTCTCTGGCAGAGCTGAAGGAAGTGCTGTACATCCTGTGCGTTGATGAGTTGATCGGCAGAGGCAGGATAGGCATCGAGGATCTCTTGGACAGTTGGGTAAGGGGTATCAAGCTGAGAGTAAGACTGGAGGAGAGATTCTTGGTTCTTCTCGGTGGTAAATCGCTCTTCAACACGGCGAAGGAAATCACCGGTGAATCGTTTAAGAGAGTCATCAATCCACCTAGCTTCATGTTTGACATACATGAGTTCAACCATGCGGTGTACAACTTCAGCGTAGGTCATGTCCTCCAAATCAACGGTAACACCCTTCGAGTTGCGTCCGAACCACACCTTTTGGAAGTCGTCATTAAGCTTTTTAATTATATATTCTCGGTGTTTCTTAAGAGCAGGGAGTCGCTTGGCCTTATCCAGAGAGAATATCTTTTGGTCCATCTCAGCCCAGAAAAGTACTCCTCTGGTGGCTAGTTTGTGAATAGGTTCTCCCATCTCAGAGCGCACGGTGATGACGCCGCCTGCAGCGCCCTTGTAAGTGTCTTCCCATTTAGCATCGTCGACGCCGGGCGCAGCTACTATTGCCTCCTTGGCAGCCTTGGAGGTGTGTGCCTCCTTAGCAACCATCATGCGACTGCCGAAGAGGCAGCCATCGAATGGCATAGGTGGGTATCCGAACTGGCGAGACCAGCTACCAGTGAGGTATGGGTAGGTGTCTGTGGAGCCACCAAAGCCACTTCCTGCAACTAGAACAATGTTATCACATTTGCGGATACGGCTATACATTTGAAGGACAGGTTGGTGGAAGTCTTCAAAGGAGTGATGTCCTCCTCCACGACCACCAGTCCACTGCAGGATAACAGGGAAACTGGGATTTGCTTTGGCGATATTAATGACCTGTTGGATAGCGTCCAAAGAGCCTGGCTTGAAACCAATGTGCTTGATTCCAAGTGTCTCAATGTATTCATTGGCAACCTCAATGGATGGTACTCCGGCACCAATGACAAGACCTTCGATAGGAACACCGTCGGCACGGAGCTTAGCCAGTAAAGGAATTTGCCATGCCATAGCGCGTGGGTTGACATAGATTAGGTTGACGGTGATACCGCGGCCTGGAGGAATCGCCTTTTCGATCTTTGTGAGAGCTGCTGTCATGGATTTCGCGTTATAGTAGCCACCTCCTCCGAGCTCTATCTGGTATCCAGCGTTCATTGTGGCAGCGACAAAGTCCCAAGGCACAGTAGTCGGAGTCATACCAGCGACCATTATTGGTGGGACACCTAGAAGTCTGCTCATCTTGGTATCTACAAAAGTTTGGCCGACAGAGGTTTTGACAAGCTGGGGCCCATAGACCTCAACCCAGTCGACGGCGTATTTGACGGCATGGTCTTCATCACGATCAAACAACTCAGGTTTGTATCCTACCTCTGCGTTGGTGCCGTCTATAAGACCACCAAGAATGACTCTAACACCAGTACCGTCCTTGTTACGGTTGGTAAGGACACCTAGTCCTGAGATGCCACCTGGACCAAAGTCAACAATGTGGGTAGCCTTGCTGAAAACAGTAGCCTTTTCCCAGTCAACCGGGTCACTGGTGATCATGCGGATCAATGCAGGTACGATATCCTCGTCGCCGAGTTTGCTGATATCCTTGCCAGTGTTCGTATCATAAACAGGGATTCGCAAGGATCGAGCAGGGATTTTGATATCCTCAACGTCCTCAGCTATAGCTTCGAAAGCAGAAGCAAGGTATTGGCTGTGGAAAGGGGCCGTGATGGGCAAGAATCTGTTGACGAAGCGAATCTTTCGCTGTGTGAAGGGAACCCGGTTCTGGTCAAGGCCAGTGGCCGCTTTAACCTTACGGAGACGTAAGTTTAGACCGTACAGGGAGATCGGTGGACCGGTAACAACAAAGTTGCGAGGGCTGTTGACTAAGGAGATGGCGATGTGGCGGTCTTCTGGTAGATGTTGGTTCGTAGCATCAATGTGTTCCTGTACCGCTGACCGATGGAGGTCTCGGATGGACAGCATAGGAGTCGGGACGCCCTCTCCGTTCTCAATGGAGTCCTGAAGTAGAGACGGAGCGAGTGAGGTGCGAGGGTATGCCTGTTGACTTCGAAGGCCGATCCAGAAGAGCATGGTTAGCGCAGCTCTGGCAGCCTTTGCAAACGACTCCCACGTGGTCACAGTGGCGATAGCAGCAGCAGTAATGATACCCTGCGAGTGGCCAGTGGTACCACTAAAGGCATCAAGTACGTCACCTGGCTCTTTTCCCATGGCCTTGCAGGTAGCCATGAAGTGGGCGAGCTGAACAAGGCCGATTAATGGCAAGCTGACTGGCGCAGAGACGAGATAGTCAGTATCTGGCTGGGTATCACGGTCGTGCAACCAACGGAGAATATCCATTCCCTTCGAATAGAGCTTGATCGCATCAAGATCTCTGGCGAGAGACTGCAGCAGCTCCGCCGAAGAGGAAATAAGGTCCTCGACAAATGAAGGGTAGGTGTTGTAAATCTCGCGTAGCTCGTCAAAATATTCTTCAATGTTACCCTGGCCGCCGTAGATACTGTACAACTTCGCGTTCCCTTCTGTGGCAGCACACAGGAGAGCCGAATCGTGGGGCTTTGTGGGCCTGTTCACGGCTGCACGGGCCGCATAGTAGTTTTCTACCATGAGTAGCTTCTTCGCGGGGATGCCGGGTATGGAGCCAGCAACGGCGTGGACATCGTTACCTCGCATAAAAGCACGCTCGAACTCGTTTAGAACGAGTTTAAGAACTTCGATGTACGAGCCCAGGGAGTCATCTTCGCCCTCCTCGACCTCGTGGGCGATGAAGCCAAGGTACCGGGCCACGAGGTCCGGAACGGACGACGGCTCATCGTCTTGTGCTAGCTCGTCAGTGGGCTCAGGGAGCGAGGCAGCAAAGCTGTCTTTGAGTTGTGAGGCATGGAAATGAAGGGATGTGGCCACTAGAAAGGAGAACTCGAGGGATCCGTGGGAGAGATTGAGGGGACGCAGGGACTGCGAGGATCGAGGAGTGTTGATGCCCGTCTGGGGGCCGGTCGAGGGGCCAAACATGACTTTTTCTTTCAGGCTGATTAGGGTAGCGAAGGAATGAAGATGCAGCAAGAGGCGTAGAGGGTCAATTAAGTAGGATATATATGTTTGTATCGTGTTCTATCGTCCCGTTAGCCCTGATCTCACATACTCGTCCAAGCTCGGAGCTCCCCCCCAAAGCTATGGGCCCAAGGTGCGTGCTACTCACCAATGCCGCATGATACCTCTAAGCCATCCAGAAATGAGAGATGCCGTGACGAGTCGTGAGATAAAGACAAAGCCGAGGAGAAGACGAAGGGGAAAATGAAGCCGTGAAGGCGCAGAAGCGAAGATGAGGTCGAAGTTGTGAAATTGAAGTCGAATTAAAGCTGGCGGTCGAAGAAGTTGAGGATTCCCCAATCGAGCATTTTGGCAAAAAAAAAGTAAAAAAAAAGGAGAATTTTTCAAGCGGCGGGGCCCGTTGAGGCCGCGCTAGACCCGAAACGGCAAGGCGCGGTAATTTAACCGCCCCAAAGAATTCAAAACGGTTGAATTTCCAGGGACGAGTGGGACGTCTTACCGTACATGACGCGCGGTTGCCTTGTTATTACATTACAATAGCCGCTCCACATATATCGTCTATGCTGCGGAGTCCGATACAAGCACACAGATCTCTTCCTCATGTTTTCACTATATGGACGCACAGAAAAGAGTCCCAGGTGTCCACTAGTAAAGGAGAGTCCACAATGCCAAAGAAGCGTACGTGCTCGGAGTAGAGCTATCAGCGGCCGAGCTGCAGCGGCAGTCTTTAACCGCAGCGTCTAGATCCGCCGTCACGTTCTTACGATACGCGCCCCCGGAAGTACACCAACTGTAATTTACGCTGACTAAGCCTTGAATTTGTCTCTTTCCCTCCCTTTTTTTTTTCTTCCTTCCCTGCTGTTGGTCCCAAACGGGAAGTCGAGGGAGCTCGTCTTTTCAACCTCAACCGCAGCTCCGACTTTCTTCTTCTTCCTCCTCCTCGTCTTCTTCTCCTGCTTCGCCGACATCTCGACCTCATCCTCAAGCAATTAATATAATCCATCTTTAATTAACGACCCGAACGCTTCTTCTGCTTCTGACCTGCTTGAGGGAGCTTGCTGAGCTATCTACTACAAGGACATGCGCCAGCCCGCTTGATATCCCCTTCGAACAGTGTGATATCCCCCTGCATTTTTCGCGCCATCAGCACGACGCCCTCCTCGCCGTATATAATAATTAGACGATTCTTCCGATTTCTCTCCAGTCTACCGCCATGAAGCCCGAAGTCGAGCAGGAGCTGGCTCACACCCTGCTCGTCGAGCTCCTCGCATACCAGTTTGCCTCGCCCGTGCGGTGGATCGAGACCCAGGATGTCATTTTGGCTGAGAAGAGGACGGAGCGAATTGTTGAGATTGGTCCGGCTGACACGCTAGGTGGAATGGCCCGGAGGACCCTCGCATCGAAATATGAAGCCTACGATGCCGCCACGTCCGTCCAGCGCCAGATCCTCTGTTATAACAAGGATGCAAAGGAGATATACTACGATGTCGATCCAGTCGAGGATGAACCTGCTCCAGCCCCTGAAGCTGCCGCTACCGGGGCTACTAGTGCCCCTGCGGCTCCCGCTCCAGGCCCTGCAGCTGTGGAGGATGCCCCTGCCACTGCAATTGAGATTGTGAGATCGCTTATTGCGCAGAAATTGAAAAAGGGACTGGCAGATGTTCCCCCTAGCAAAGCAATTAAAGATCTAGTAGGAGGTAAGCCACAACATACAATGATGACTCCTTTGGTTTTTAGGACACTTTGACTGACCGATAATAATAGGAAAATCCACATTACAAAATGAAATTTTGGGCGACCTTGGAAAGGAGTTTGGTTCTACGCCCGAACGGCCTGAAGATACCCCTCTCGACGAACTCTCTTCCTCTCTCCAGGCCACTTTCAATGGCCAGCTTGGAAAACAATCCTCATCTCTTATTGCGCGACTGGTTTCTTCCAAGATGCCGGGTGGTTTCAATATTACCGCTGTCCGCAAGTATTTAGAATCTCGCTGGGGTCTAGGTCCTGGTCGACAAGATGGTGTTCTCCTCTTTGCGCTCACCATGGAGCCCGCGTCCCGTATTGGCTCCGAGTCTGATGCGAAAGCCTACTTTGACGACATTACGAATAAATATGCTACTAATGCTGGAATAACACTGTCTACGGCCAAGGCTGGAGGTGACAGCGGTGGCGGCTCAGGAGGCATGATGATGGACCCTGCCGCCATTGATGCCCTCACCAAAGACCAGAGAGCTCTCTTCAAGCAACAACTAGAAGCCATTGCAAGATACCTTAAGATGGACCTCCGCGCTGGAGACAAGGCCTTTGTTGCCTCTCAGGAGTCCCAGGCCGCTCTCCAGGCCCAGCTTGACCTCTGGCAGATAGAGCATGGTGAAGTGTATGCCTCTGGTATCGAGCCTTCCTTCGACC
>NW_003456413.1:23335-34705 GCF_000151425.1 Trichophyton rubrum CBS 118892 | reverse complement strand
ATCCACATCATGACAGATCCAACCCGCTCCTTCTGACTTTATGCAGTACCATATTGATAACTGCCCGACCGAGCGTGGAGAGACCTATAAGCTAGCCAAGGAGCTTGGATGCATGCTGATCGAGAACTGTAAGGATGTTCTCAACGCCGATCCAGTATACAAAGATGTTGCAGTCCCCACCGGACCCCAGACAACCGTCGATGCTAGAGGAAACATTAAATACCAGGAGGCCACACGGCCAAGTGCTCGCAAACTCGAAGATTACGTCCGTGCTATGGCCCAGGGAGGACCCATCTCTCAATACAGTGGCCGTACAAAAGTACAAAACGACCTAAAGAATGTTTATAAAATGATTCAAAAACAACATAAACTTTCCAAAGCTTCACAATTACAGTTCAACTCCCTTTATAAGGAAGTTTTGCGAACCTTGGCCATGAACGAACGCCAAATCATGCCTCGACAGAACGGCCACACTAAGAAGGGAACGCCTGCCAACGGATCTCACTCTCCTCCCGCCAACTCGGGCAAGATTGAGACGATCCCCTTCTTGCACCTTAAGAGGAAAACGACTCACGGATGGGAGTACAGCAAGAAATTGACTGGCATCTATCTTGATGGGCTCGAGTCTGCCGCTCGGTCAGGTCTCACCTTCAGTGGCAAGAACATTCTGATGACTGGTGCTGGCGCTGGCTCTATTGGTGCCGCTGTTCTACAGGGAATGATCAGTGGTGGAGCTAAGGTTGTTGTGACTACCAGCCGTTTCTCGAGGGAAGTTACTGAGTACTACCAAACGATGTATACACGATACGGCGCTCGAGGCTCCCAACTTGTTGTCGTCCCATTTAACCAGGGAAGCAAACAGGATGTTGAAGCTCTTATCCAGTACATCTACGACCCCAAGAATGGACTTGGATGGGATCTAGATCACATTGTTCCGTTTGCTGCTATTTCTGAAAACGGCCGTGAAATAGACTCTATTGACTCTAAATCCGAGCTGGCCCATCGCCTTATGTTGACAAACATTCTCCGTATGATTGGTGCTGTCAAGTCCCAGAAACACGATCGGGGCTTTGCAACACGTCCGGCTCAGGTTGTTCTCCCCATGTCTCCCAACCACGGAACCTTCGGAAACGATGGTCTTTATTCCGAGTCGAAACTTGGTCTAGAGACCCTATTCAACAGATGGTACTCTGAGAACTGGTCCGACTATCTCACCATTTGTGGAGCTGTTATTGGCTGGACTCGTTCCACCGGTTTGATGAATGCCAATGACACCATTACCGAAGGTGTTGAGAAGCTTGGTGTTCGTACCTTCTCCCAACAGGAAATGGCCTTTAACTTGCTCGGGCTTATGGCGCCACCTATTGTTGATCTCTGTCAGAATAACCCTGTGTTTGCGGACCTGAACGGTGGTCTGCAATTCATTCCTGATCTCAATGGGTTGATGAAGAAGCTTCGCAGTGAGATTGTCGAGACCAGCACTGTCAGACAGGCAGTTATGAAAGAGACTGCTCTCGAGAATAAGATTGTTAACGGTGAGGACAGCGAGGCTCTGTATAAGAAAGTCATTACTGAACCTCGCGCCAACCTCAAATTCGAATTTCCGACTCTGCCTGATTGGAAGACCGAGGTTGAGCCCTTGAACGTTAACCTCAAGGATATGGTCAACTTGGATAAAGTTGTTGTTATCACCGGTTTTGCTGAAATTGGACCATGGGGTAACTCCCGTACCCGCTGGGAGATGGAGGCTTACGGAAAGTTCTCTCTTGAGGGCTGCATCGAGATGGCATGGATGATGGGTCTCATTAAGAACCATAACGGCCCTCTCAAAGGTAAACCATACTCTGGTTGGGTTGACACCAAAACTGGTGAACCAGTTAGCGACAAGGACGTCAAAGCCAAATACGAGAAGTATATTCTGGAGCACTCTGGTATTCGTATTGTCGAGCCTGAGCTGTTTGGTGGATACGATCCCAATAACAAACACCTGTTGCAAGAGGTTGTTCTGCAAGAGGATCTCGATACTTTCGAGGCATCCAAAGAGACCGCTGAGGAATTCAAGCGTGAACATGGCGACAAGGTTGAGATTTTCGAAATCAAGAACTCCGGAGAGTACACTGTCCGTCTGCTTAAGGGGGCTACTCTTCTCATCCCCAAAGCTCTCAAGTTTGACCGTTTTGTCGCTGGCCAGATTCCTACGGGCTGGGACCCTAAGCACTATGGAATTCCTGATGACATTATTAGCCAGGTTGACCCCGTCACCCTCTACGTGCTTGTTTGTACCGTGGAGACTCTTCTTGCATCTGGTGTCACGGATCCATATGAATTCTATAAATATGTTCATATTTCCGAGGTTGGCAACTGTATTGGTTCTGGTATCGGAGGCGCTCAAGCTCTCCGCGGTATGTACAAGGACCGTTACCTTGACAAGCCACTCCAAAAGGATATCCTTCAAGAGTCCTTTATCAATACTATGAGTGCCTGGGTAAACATGTTGCTCCTTTCGTCAACTGGCCCTATCAAGACACCAGTTGGTGCTTGTGCCACTGCTGTTGAATCCGTAGACATTGGTTACGAGACCATTGTTGAAGGCAAGGCTCGCGTCTGCTTTGTTGGTGGATTTGATGACTTCCAAGAAGAAGGCTCTTACGAATTCGCCAATATGGGCGCCACCAGCAATGCGGAATCTGAATTGGCTCACGGTCGAACACCAAAGGAGATGTCGAGGCCCACCACCACTACTCGTAGTGGATTCATGGAATCTCAGGGGTGTGGTATGCAATTGATTATGAGTGCTCAACTTGCCCTGGATATGGGTGTTCCAATCTATGGTATAGTGGCTCTTACCACCACTGCTACTGATAAGATTGGCCGTTCAGTTCCTGCTCCCGGCAAGGGAGTATTGACCACTGCTCGTGAGAACCCTGGAAAATTCCCCTCGCCACTGCTTGACATCAAATACCGTCGCAGACAGCTGGACATGCGCCGTCGCCAAATCCGAGCATGGCGTGAGTCCGAGATTCTTGGTCTCCAAGACGAGATCGATACTCTGAAGGCCCAGTCTGATGAAACCTTCAACGCTGCTGAGTACCGACAAGAAAGATTTGAACACATTGAGCGCGAGGCCATCAGGCAAGAAAAGGATGCTGCATTCAGCCTGGGTAATAACTTCTGGAAGCAAGATTCTAGAATAGCTCCCTTGCGAGGTGCCCTCGCAACTTGGGGCCTCACTATTGACGATGTTGATGTGGCTTCGTTCCACGGTACCTCTACTGTCGCCAATGATAAGAATGAGTGTGATGTCTTGTGTCAGCAGATGAAGCATCTTGGCCGAAAGAAGGGTAACGCCCTCTTGGGTATCTTCCAGAAATATCTCACCGGTCATCCAAAGGGTGCTGCTGGTGGCTTCATGATCAACGGATGTCTTCAGGTTCTCAACACCGGTCTTGTCCCCGGTAACCGTAATGCCGACAACATTGACAAGGTTATGGAGAAATTCGACTACATTGTCTACCCCAGCCGCAGTCTGCAGACCGATGGTATCAAAGCCTTCTCCGTGACGTCCTTCGGCTTCGGTCAGAAGGGAACCCAAGCCATTGGTATCCACCCCAAGTACCTCTACGCTACCCTTGATGAGGCTCGATACGTAGCCTATAAAGCTAAGGTTGAGGCTCGTCAGAAGCGTGCCTACAGATACTTCCATAATGGCATGATTAACAACACTCTCTTCGTTGCGAAGGACAAGTCGCCATATGAAGACAACCAGGAATCCAGTGTCTATCTAAACCCCGATGTCCGTGTAGAGTACAACGACAAAGAGTCCAAGCTACAGTACCCGGTTCATTCCAAACCCAAGGCACCAACCCCCGTCAGCAAAACCGAAAGCACAAAGAAGATGGTCGAGACTCTTGCAAAGGCCACTGTAACTGGCAACACCAAGATTGGCGTCGATGTAGAGGACATTGAGTCTTTTAATATCTCGAACGAGACCTTTATCAACCGCAACTTCACCCAGCGGGAGAAGGAATACTGTTCTCAAGCAGGCTCCGCACGAGCATCCTTTGCAGGCCGATGGAGTGCAAAAGAAGCCGTATTCAAGTCTCTCGGTGTTCGTGGCAAGGGAAGTGGTGCCCCCCTCAAGGAAATTGAAATCATCCATGATGACAACGGTGCTCCAGTTGTAGTGGTAGGTTAACTTTATCCCGTCGCTCCATTGTATCAGTACAAGTAACTAATTTTCTTCTTCACAGCTACATGGCGATGCCGCTGCCGCTGCTAAGGAGGCCGGTGTCAAGGAGGTGCATGTCAGTATCACTCATAGTGATGCTCAAGCCATCGCCATTGCTCAATCCCACTTCTAATCTCCCCCTATTGGTCGAATTATCTATAAACATTGAGTCCTCAAGTGCATAATCTGACCTGACTTTAGGGTCAGCCCTGCGTCCCTCTACATGATTTCTGCATCTATTCATATTTATTTTTTCCTTTTCCCTTCCTGCAAGACTTTCTGCCTTTTTTTCCTTTCCATGCCATCTAGTAATGAACTGTCCGGATAGATGTAATGACGGTGCAAAAAGCTTCATGTTCAATCTTTCTTCTCTTTTCTTTTTCTTGTAGTCCATTAATAACCCAGTAGAATGTTAATAGAAGAAAATTTAGGCTACGTCATCGTAAATCTTTTCGAGGAAATGTTCCTCAGAACAAGCTCCTAGATTTTCTTTACTAGAAAGCTCGTAGATAGGACAAGTAGGATGAATCATTCAGCCATCAACATACATATCGTATCAACTCTGACAGAAAAATAGTACAGTACAGATGCTCGCTCAGATTGAATTGGCAATGCTATATTATCTCAGCTGGTATTCTTAGTTGTACTGGTAACATGGGCTCGCGCAATCGGCCCCCAGTTAGGCCTGGGGTTTGCTTGATATCTTTTTAAACGTTTTTTGCGATGTGAACTGAGGGCTTTCTTTCCTAGCTCTCCATCGAACACAACATTTAGTGTGCTTGGATCCTGGCGAGTTGAGGGCGAACCGGCACTTGTCAAAGAGTCATTGCTTTCTACCTCATTGTTGCTTTCATCTTTCTCCATTTCTTCTAAGGTATGCCTGTCCACGGTTTCTATTGATTGGTGCACTCCTGAGCGATACAATGCGGCCTGAACCATCATTGTGATATCTGCAATGCTCCTACTAGAGTCAACTGCAGTGAGGAGATCGCGCTTTAATGCCTTCAGCCCAGGTGCCTCCCCAGGTACAGGGTTAAGTGTATGTCGGTTTCTTCGTAGAATACCGGCACCAGCTGTGGAGTCGGAGAGCGCTCCAGGTTTAATAGGCGATTTAAGGCGAACCCATTCTCGCATAATCTCCCAGACAACTTCCCAGGGAGCATTAGTTCGTATTGAGTTTGGTTTGGCGTGGCTTCGAGTAGATTTATATCCCAGGCTTCGTAGCGCTCCATGGAATTGAATTTCTGGCATCGTTGAAGTGCGGAGCACGCGAGCCAGATTGCTGACGATGAAGAAGAACGGGTAGGGCTCGATAAGGGCAGGGTCAACTCTAGGAATAAGAAGAGACATTTCTTGACTGTTGGTATTAGGTTGTACTGGTTCTGCTTCTGGGGTGGGCTCCTTTGCGCTTCCGCCAAGATCCAAGTCCTCCTCAAGAGCAGTAGTCAACATACCCTCTATACGAGGGCATGTTTGGTAGGTATCCCTATCTGCACCAGCCGTTAGGTCGAGAATACGCTGGATGAAGACGGGGTTATGCAGGGGACCAGCCCACATAGGGCCAGCAACGTGAGTCTTAAAACCACAGTGCTCACAGTTGGGAGCAGCAGTCGGGCCCTGGGCAAGTCCGTAGCTATAAAAGGTCTTTCCATCTTTGCCCGTTTGCGGTTTTCTCTCAGCAAGGCGCTGTGTCTTCCACGAACCACAACCGTGATCACAGTTGAAGGAAATCATTGTCTTGCTGGCTGCAAACTTGACCTCAATTGGAGCCTTATGAACACGAACAAAGACTCTAGCATAAAAGTCGATTGACAAAGAAAGCATAGGTTCAATGGCTAGACCGTACTTTCCAGCGGCAGTGCCTATGGCATGTAGAATCAACCGCAACCCTCCTTCATGAGAGTGTGATCCGCGGATGGGGATACCACCATAAAGGGCGAATGTTTTCTCTGGGTATCCAGCTCCTGCAAATACTCCAGCATCAGTGCAGGTAACACATAGCAAGCCGCCATCGGCAACGGATTGAACAGCTGCGTCTAGGAAGGGCGCTGCTGTTCCATAAGGATCCAGGTCAACAACGTCAAACTTCGGGATGCCACCAGGCTCATTAGGAGATCCTTGAGCCCGACCAACAGTATACATATAGGCACAAGCATCGCCCTTGTTCGGCTGGACTCTACCTTCTAGACCGTTGTGTTGGACGTTTAGTTTCATAGACTCGATGGCGGCTGCGGACAGGTCATTTCCAACAACGCGAGTTGCAAAGGGGATCTCTTTCGCGTAACGAAGAGCTCGAAGCCCCGAGGCAGACAAAGCGTCCAGTATTGTAAATGAAGGGGTCCATGGCTTAGGTGCTGCGTTTTCCGCTACCTTTTCTGTATTTTCCGGGACGATGACATCTTTGGCCTGCATAGCAATCTCTTCCCCAGTTGGTCCAGCCATCTCTTCACCACTTGACCGTGTCTCAGTACAAGGCTTCTTCAAGGGAGTCTCCTCTGTCGCAGCCTCCTCATCTTCCCGTCTTCTCTTGTTCACGCCTGCCCCGACCGGTTCTGCCTTCACTTGATCACCAGCAGACGGCGCACCTGTTTCAATAGGTTTCTCTATCTCGTTCCCTTCATCGGCCTTTGCCTTTTTTGTGGGGGTCTTTCTACCTTTGAGCTTCAATTTGCGCTTCTTCTGCTTTATGGCGGTGGCATGCTCTCCATAGGCGCGAATAGCTAGAACACTCAGGTCTCGATTGAACTGTTGGATAGGATTATAGAAGACAGAAGGCCGGTCTCCTTCCGTGGTCTTCTGGTTCTGAGTTAATGGAGGCGGTTTGGCTGGCTCAGCATCCTTTTGGTTAACAAGGATATACGCCAGGCCTTCTTGGATCGTCTTGTACACCGTCGACCCGTGTTTTATAAACTGGCCTTGCTTCGGTGGGCTCGATATCGTCCCTAGCTTAGGCGCCTCTTCGGTGGACGCCATCTTACGCGCCAATTGATATGAAGCTTTCGCGTTCGTGGTTGATAGCAGTAACAGCGGTTTAGTAACGACACATCGCAGTCCAGGGCCGGGTCCAATGCCGAATCGGCCTAGGAGCATTGGAGTCTTAGTCGAGTTTTCTCGCGGTCTTTTGAATCCCAACGAGATACCCCTTTCTCTTCGTTGTCGTCTGTTCCGTGATTGTGTGTTTTCTAACGATTCAAATGAGTTGGAGAAAAAAAAAAGATTTCGGTGGAAACGCACGGGCCAAACTCTAAATATCTATACAAAAAGCTACAGGAAGAATTATATTTACATACAGTAGAAGGACAAGAAGCAAAGGAAAAAAGATGGTATGTGCATAGAGAATGACGGGCGAAATTGACTACTTATCGGGCACAAGTAGGCCGCCGAGCAGAGGTACCTGGCTGTACAGGGCATCCCAACCTTTGGCCTCCCATCCAACTCCGAGTCCGCCCGTTCCTATAATCCCGAGACCACCAGCAAGCCAGAGAGCTGTTCCAACTAGCGAGGTGCCATTGACAATCCAACGCCGTCTCTGCTTCCTCTGGTACAGCTCGGTACCCTTCTGGGAGCCCAGGTAGCCGCCGTTGGCTCCCGAAGCGCTACTGCCGTGGCTTGGAGCAGCCCTCTTAGTGACCAGCACTTCTCTCCATCCAAACCACCAGGCCCAGCCGCCGACAAAGTGCCATACTCCAATGCCAGTGAGCGCGGCATACCATGCCCCCATGAGCCAAGGTGACCGGGCAATTCCATGGGCCACGTAACCAAGCCCAACTCCAGAGCTGCCACCGTCAACATAGAGCGGAACAAGCCGGTTGGCAAGTATATGTGATCCGATCAACGGTATCATCGCGTAGCCTAGCATCGCCTGGACACTTGCCGGCCTACCAGTTGACTTGATGGCTTTTCGTTGCTCTCGTGTCTCTGCACCGAACTGCCGAGCTCGTCGAGACTGCCGGAGGTATCGGAGTATGACTCCAGATGTGACGTGCGCCAAGATAGGCAAGTAGACTATCAGTGGTTCAAGTCCTGGAGCCTGGTATATTGGACGGGTGAGGAGGAGGAAGGTCTCGCTTTCAGACACGGACCGAGTCGCTAGCGGTATAAGTGCTGTGTTTGTAAAGTGTAGCCCTAGAAAGACAGTAGGTGGATATGTAGAGTATTTCTGGACGGCCGACACTATTAGGACATGTGAGTATATATCATTTCCGAAGCTGCACCTTCAAATAAACGGCCATCTTTAGTATAGCAGGGCAGAGTTGAACGTAAACGTACACCAGTAGTCCCAGCTGTGGCCGCTTAAGCCCAGCTTCGGCCGTGATGGCAGATCATGACCTCCCGACGGGCCTCTAGAAGCTTTTGAGGAGCCATCAGCGGCTTCGAGGTCTATGTCACCGTCCATTTCGTCCAGCGGAGACGGGTCTATCTCCTGTAGATAGAGCTGTTGCTGGCTCATGCCGTCGCCGTGGACAAGAAGTAGTTATATCGACCAACAGTCTGAGCCAATTCGGCTGCTTCCTATAAGCAAAAAGGATAAAAGCAAAAAGGAATGAGCGTTTTCAGTCTGTAACCTGCACAAAGCCATGCAGAGAAGAAATGTGCAGAAGGTTGATGCTCTTGATAGCTTAAATTTTGGCCTTTTGGATGGGAAATCCGCAACTGGGCGTCCTTGATTGGTCAAAAAGCCGCGATTTATCTTCAACTCGCCAACTTCGCCCTTTTGACCATAAACAATTCTCAACATCTTTATTGACATCTATCCCAGAGTGTATACAGACAAGATGCCTCCGGTAAGTGACATCTCTAGCTAGGAAGGATAACATGTTTTACTGACTGCTAGAACGACAGCGCGGCTTCACCAACCCAGCACCAAAGGTGAGCAGGACGTCCCAACCCGCAAAGCAACCATCCCAAGCGCCAGAAAGTTGAGCGAATACTGACATGAGATAGACTGAATCTGCTCGCTCGGCACTGAATGCCTTTACCTGCACACTCTGCAATAAGTCTTACTCGCGGCACCCCGAGTACGAAGCACACATCGGTTCCTACGACCACCAGCACAAGAAACGATTGCGCGACCTAAAGCAGCTTTCTCGAGACCCAAACGCTGCTGAAAAGGCGAGAAAAGCTGAACGAAAGGCCAATGAAGAAGCAGGGCTTATAATTGTTAACTCCAGTGGGGAGAAGGGCGGCGGCTCAGGCACTGGTAGTGGCTCTACCGGTGGGTTCAAAAAGGGCGGATTCAAAAGTTCGTTCTCAGTGGTAGCTGGCGGAGGAGCCGGGAGTTCGAGCACAGTCGCATCTGCAGGGGCAGCCCGGCTGAAGAAGAATGTCCTGGGAGACGAGGACGACGAGGAGGATATCACTCAACGGGAGAGTGTTTCGACCAAGGCCTCTGGGCCCACGATCAATACCGGCAAGGGTGAAGGTCCTCTACAAGCGGATAAAGAGGTGGAAAGTGATACTGATGAAGAGTACGGCAACGATGATATTAAATCTGGTGGTGGTTACTATGATCCTCGACGCCCGACGGATTGCTTCCACGAATGTTCCGGAGCAAAGGCCTCTGCGTGCTGAAGAAAGAAACGATATATACAGACGCGTACCCAGTCGCCGGATGGCCACGTTTTTCAAAATGAAAATGCCGGTGCATCTCAAGCTAGAGGCGCTATCATATTATTCACAAAAGGAGGCTAATCACCATGGAACCCGGGCCTCCACCCCCTCTGTTGTTATCTTGACGGGCTCGATTCGGCCGTCATCTGTGAAATACATTCTATCAATGCATGTGGCTCGATGGTCTCTCTCGCTGTCGTCTGGGAATCGGCGATGATACACGATATAGTAGTCATCCCCGACCGAGAAGACACTGTTATGGCCGGTTCCTGTTCCAATTGCGGTGTTTCCCTGCAAGATCTTGACAGGCTCGCCGTCAAAGGGACCGAGTGGACTCTTGCTAGTGACATAGTTCACTGCGTACGAGTTATCTCCCCACCTTGAAGATGTTGACAGTGTTAATGCCAGTCATTCAAAGAGATATCAAGCTGGAATGCAAACATAACAAAGAACAGACTCACCCGCCAGTGCTATACATGAAGTAGTACACGCCCTTTCGCTTCAACATCCACGGAGCCTCCACATAACCCTTTGGAGTGATCTCCTTAACCTCCCCCTTGAGGGAGATCATGTCATCATTTAGCTCGACGACAACACCATGGCTATGGCCGCCATAATAGAGATAGTTCCTCCCGTCATCGTCGATAAAGATATCTGCATCGATGGGCTGCGCACCAAAGTACGATTCTGATATCAACGGCTTACCCAACGCATCCTTGAACGGACCCTCTGGGGAACTCGAACGTGCAACCCCAAGCCCAACTCCGTCTCCAGCAGAAAAATACATGTAGTATAACCCATCCTTGAAGGCAACTGAGGGTGCCCACGCAGCCCTGTTCGTGCTCCAGGAGACGTCCTTGAAGTCCAGCACTTTTCCCAAGCTGGTCCACGTCTTCAGATCGGGGGAGGAGAAGGCCTCAAAATAGGTCTGGTTCTCATACACTGTCGACACGGTGGGGTAGATGTAGTACTTGTGGTTGAAGATACGGGCTTCGGGGTCCGCATACCAGCCGTTGAGGACTGGGTTGCCGACCTGGGGAATCTTCATCGACAGGTTAGGCATTGGAGCGGAGGAAACAAGATGCAGTGCTACCGTCCACAGAGCCAGAAGAAAGACCAGAGATGCTGACGTTGAAGGCGATGTTGATCGGGTGCTGAGCAGAGCCGGACGCCCTTCTTTGCCCATCGTTCGTATCAGTCCTTGTTTGTATCGGTCCTTGGCTGCGAACCTTGGATCAGGGACATACACTCTGGATGTATGTAGATATCAACTCCCTCGAATGGCCCGATAGCTGCATCATGACTATCATCAAAGCCTGAGGCCATCTTGATTGATTTTATATATTTGTATACATCGACCGGCGTGCTGCCCCTTACTTGCCGTTTCACAAGCCATCCAAGGCAGGTTCCAATCTTCAGTAGCACCCAGCTAACCTCCATCAGGTAGTGAGTATCATCTGAGCCGTCTGTCGAAGAGCTTTTGTATATGTGCTTTTTCCTCTTCAGTTTGAATAGCAAATATATCAAAAGTG
>NW_003456413.1:19534-23235 GCF_000151425.1 Trichophyton rubrum CBS 118892 | reverse complement strand
GTGGGGATTTTGTGTCATTTTTGTTCTATCAATAAGTGAGCGTTGGAGGTCGTCGACTAGAGCACTGTTTAGCAGCGAGCTGACGGCAGTGTCCTCTATATCGTCAGAGAGGAATCCGCACAGTCATGATCCGAGACACATTTGCAGCCGTTGCTGTATAGACTGCTGGAATACTCGCTGCAGTTCTTGCGTAAAAAAAAGAAAGTAGTAAGGAAGAGCTCGCCCCCCCCTAGACGATTCCTCCGGGACTTTCACCTGGACCTCCCCGGCCGGGGTCTTCATTTTTGTCTCTGCACCAGGAGTCGGGGCATCAGTGTCTCCGACCATCCCCCACTCCTTTTAGTCTCCTCTTTCTTCTTCCGATGTCATTTGAGAAAATCGACAATAAATAGCGGCCACACTCGTACTATTGGGGGGGGGGGGGGGGGGGGGAGCGGCGCCATAGACACGCGCTCACACCAAATGAGAAAAGACGAATAGTACAAGTGTGGGCGCTATATATCGTCAGGTAGCGTAAAAATACACAAGATGGAAAAGGAAAAGGGAATACAGAGGGACGAAGAGGGATAGCGTAGCTACAGAAGAGAAGAAAATCCGTGGGGAAGAGGCCAAGTGAGATGGAGCGCCGCAAAGAGTGGGTGTAATGTAGTAGTAACAGAGGGTTTATAAAGTTGTACTAGACGCGGGATGTGCTTGGTGTTGTTGGTACAGGTGGTGTCTATAGTCGGAGGAGCTTGGTGGCCTGGGACAGGATGGTGTCCTCCTGTGGGAAACTCATGGTCTCCAGCTTCTCGGCATATGGGGTAGGCACTTCAGCACCAGTGACACGGATAGCAGGGGCTTGGAGATAGTCGAAACCGTATTCCATGGCGAGGGCGAGGATCTCGGACGAAACACCGAACATGGGGAACCCGGACTCAACAGCGATCAAGTGACCGGTCTTCTTGACTGACTTGACGATGGCCTCAACGTCAAGCGGCTTGACAGAGCGGAGGTTGATGACCTCGGCCTCGACACCATACTTGGACTTGAGCTGGGCGGCAGCCTGAAGGGAGAGGCCAACGGAGCGGGAGAGTGTGACGATGGTTACGTCCTTTCCAGGACGCTCGATCTTGGCCTTTCCGAGAGGAATAACGAAGTCGTCTTTCTGGGCGGCCTCGCTCATGGGGAAAGATTGTCCATAAAGAAGCCTATCGCCGTCGTTAGCAAAACAAGGAGAAAAAAAAAGGGGAGGTCCAATATTCAGCGGAGGAGAGTTCCAACTCACTCGTTCTCAAGGACGACGACTGGGTTGGGGTCACGAATGGCAGCCTTCAAGAGACCCTTGGCGTCCTCAGAGCTCCATGGAGTGACAACCTTCAGGCCAGGTATGCTTCCATACCAGGCAGCGTAGTCCTGAGAGTGCTGGGCAGCGACACCAGCAGCAAAACCGTTGGGTCCTCTGAAGGTGATGTTGCAAGGCTGGATACCTCCGGACATGTAGTGAGTCTTTGCGGCGGAATTAACGATTTGGTCGATGGCCTGCATGGCAAAGTTGAAGGTCATGAACTCGCACTATAAACACCGGACATAACGGAGAAATTAATTAGTACGGAACAATAGAGCAAGACGGTTAAACGGCGAAGAATGGCCAGGATCTTTTATCACATACAACCGGATGAAGACCAGCAAGAGCAGCGCCAACGGCGAGACCACAGAAACCCTGCTCGGTGATGGGAGTGTCAATAACTCGACGATCGCCGAATCGGTCGAGAAGGCCCTTGGTGACCTTGTAACTGAACACCAGCAAAGTCAGCACCAATTTAACGAAGCAGCAAGCAGGATGTGGTCAATTGGGCTGTAGGACTCACGCTCCGTTGTACTGAGCCACCTCCTCTCCGAGAATGAAGACCTTCTCGTTGCTGGTCAGCTCCTCCGCCAAAGCCTCGTTGAGCGCATCTCTGACGGTGACCTCCTTCACGCCGCTGGGAGCAGCATACGAGCGTCTCTGTGCAACCGGCTGGGCGAAGACAGCCGGTCGGAAGGCGGAGAAACGGGCTGCTGGGAGAGACGATCGCGGTGCCAGCAGTCGGGAAGCCGGCCGTAGTATCCTGGGGGCGGCCATTTGCGCGGGAATTTGTGCTGAGGACGGGGAGAAGAAGCTAGCTGGGCGGTCTCTGGCGACGAGGGAGAGCAATTGGCACAGGCAGCGGTCTCACTGAGCTGCTTCGGAGGTGCGTCTGATCGATCGAGCTGCTGGTCTTGCGTCGTCTTCGTCGTCTTCTTCTTCTTCGTCTTCGTCTGCTGCTTCTGCTTGTTTCGTTGCGAAAGTCGAAGTTCTTTTTTTTTTTGTTGACGGCTTGTTGAGCTGACTAAGAGATCACGTGGATCTCAGTCTGGACCTTCGAATTTCAACATCAAAATCAACAACATCAACAACTAAACTACAGCCACAAAGTACAATGACAGCTACAACTACAGCAGTGACGGCGATGACAAGGTGAGAGACTTGCTTAGGGGTAAACCATAACTAATTCCAAGTAAAGCTGTCTAGTGAAGTCTTTGCGAAGAAATGGAAAAGCAGGCAGTGTGATCTATCAGCGCTAACAAACAATATAAAATCTAATGAACCACTAAGAGCTAGGACAGCTCCAGTGCTGACTTGCCCAGGCCGTGAGCATGGTTCTCATCTGGACGCCCGGCATAAAGGCCTCTGCGTCTTTCTTAGGGTCAAAGTCGATCCCGACGATCTTAGTAGCCACAGTCACCCAAGGCTCGAGGAAGTCGAGATACAGCAGGTCCACCACATTCGACGTCGAGGAAGAGTCATCATCGTTTGTAATGGTAGCCATGATGCAGTTTGGAGCCCGGTAAAAGGACACAGGGGTGTGCACGGTGTCATCACCATCTGTCCCGCCGTCATCTTTGGTAGTGTATCCTGGCGTCAGGGTAGGCTCATCACCGTCCTGCAGTGGATTCTGCTCGTTGTCGGCTCCCTGGGACAGCGGTATATGGACGGCCTTTGCAATAAAGTCTTCCGTTCTGGACCACTGTTCCGGTGGACTAAGAGATGAAGAATCTCTAGGCATAAATCCTGCCTGGGTGAGAATGTTGGTAGCCTTGTTCAGCACCTTCAAGACCATGACGGCCTTGTCATACGGCACATCCTTCATATATCGGAACTCGTTGGTAAATGGCGACACGATGTACGCGCCATCCTGAGTAAAAGGGCCCTTAAAGATGTCAAACCGGATGCCGCCCGTGTTGATGATAGCGAGACCAGTGGTATTCTCACGGAGGTGGGGTCTAAGAGAGCTAGGGAGGACCTCTTTCTCGAGCCAGCTGTAAATGCTATCGTCGGACGGATATTTGGCCCGGGACATCCACAGTGTTTTCGGGGCACAACCGTAGACATGGTCAAGCTTGAGAACACTTCGAGCCTTCCGGATATCTTCAGTCACCTTCTTCCCTTCAGGTGTGTGGAAAGTTGACTCATCATGGCCCGAGTGGTAGTATAGCGAGAATAAATTGTTATCAATATATCTTCGAGTGAAAACAGGGGAGGCCCTGGCCGCAGACGTCTGTTTCTTCGCTGTGCTCAGCCCGCTCAACGACGCAAAGCCAATAGTTTCCATAAATCGCCCGCTGGCAAGGCTGTATGCTTTGTTATCATACTTGACGTAGTCACGAATATGATGATGGGCCCCCAAAGAACTGAATCG